>NW_010335147.1:0-25092 GCF_000700745.2 Antrostomus carolinensis
ATTATTATTAATTTTGCATTGATGCTTTCCCAGCTGGAGATTTCGGGAGACGCGGTCCTCACCTGAGAGATCCGGTACAATTCCCCCGGTGGAAGGTAAGCGGGGAGCGCAGGGCGGCGGAGCGGGGAGAGGACACGGGCTGCCAGCCGGACCTGCCCCGACATCGCCTCGGCTCCTTCTCCCCGTCCTCCGCAGCACTGGGGTCTTTTGCGGTGCTTTCCTCCTGTTTATTTCTCTCTCTTCCCCTCCAACCCTCCCCATACCGTCCTCCCGGTGCGTCCCAAAACTGCCTGTCAGCAGTGGTGGGATCGCTGCTCCCAGGGAACCCACCGCTGAACCCCTGCGTCCCGGGGGAACGAGCCCCGGCTGCCAGAGTTGGGGCTGGGAAGGGATTTGGAGGAAGGAGGCAGAGCGAATATGGACATGGAGAACTGCACAGCATCTGCTCCCCAATAACCTGTCTCAGGGGGACTGGGCAAGTCCCAAGACCTTAAACCAGGGTTAAAAATGTCAGGGTGCTCCAGGTTTGGCTTTCCCTGGTCCTACAGCATCTTTAGTTTCAAAGCTATGCCTGTGAAGGAGATCATGAAAGCATCTCTCAGGGATGGGGTGGGGAGGGAAAGCTGCCCCCATCCCATGGCTTGCCTGGGAGTGTAGGTCGTGTCCTTCTCTGATCCGGGAACAGCTCATCCTCCTTTGCATGCTCAGCGTGGGGCTGAAAGTGGCCTCTCTTGGTCACCTGACTGGACATTTCACCTGGAGCCATGCATCTAGGACAAGGGTTTGTTCCTACCTTGAGTCCTGGCCCTGAAGGACATAGGAACCCCCCACTCCATCAAGATGAGTTTGTAGAGACCACCCCAGCCCCAGGTTAGGCAGCAAAGCAACCTGCTAGTTCACACAGCAATGGGGATGGAGGGGAATCGAGTTGCATGCAAGGAAGATGATAGCACTATTATCTGTGGGTTGTTTTTGTCACTCTTGGGTTAATACAGCAGCCGTCTAGGTCTGCGCTCTCAGATGCACATGGACGTTGCTCGGTAGGTTAGTCTGCAGGCTCTGGGGGCTGTGGGAGGGAGAGAGAAGTCCCCTAAGGGAAGATGGCTTTTAATTTCCCCATATCGACTGGTTTCAGACAGGATTATTTATGTTTGACATAACAGATCACCAAACTTGGAAGGCAGTGGGGGTGTGCTCATCCTCATTAAGGTAGACAGTTTTCTGACAGAATAAATGAAAAGTAAGAGAAGACTGCACTTTGAGGTTCAACAGATTGTCTTCCAGTCTAAAACAAGAGTGAAATGAGCATAAAAGCTAGATGGTAAAATCATGTGCTTCAATCTTTCATGATGGATGGCTGTCATCTTAGGAAACGTGGTGGATATCCCAATGTTTGAGTGCAGACAGTGCTCCTGGGTGACCCCACAAGTACCCAGAACGATGCGTTTCTTAGTCATTGTATCTTGTCTTCACTGAGAAAGCATTTAAACGATAATGCTGTTAAAAGAAAATAGTTTAAGTAATTATTGCCTGGGCTAAGTGCCTGCACTATCCGCACCTGTATCGAGGCTCTTGCTCCGTTGCGATGGTGCATGAATAACGGAAGGTTGTTTGCAGCCTTTTGTGGTTGATGTTCATCTTGTCTGAAATGAGCAGAAAGATGCATTACGGCTGTTGGTTGGTGAAAAGAGATCTCAAACACCTTAAAGACCGTGCAGCTGTAATTAGAAGTGTAACCTCCTTCCTCTGCCTGTCAGGATTTCTGTGCAGAACGATGACAGGACCTCTTAAGGAACAGTGTTGGTGCTCAATAGATATAAAGAACTTCGATGACATCCCCCGTAAAGCGACTGATGTTGGTTTATCAGTACATTGGTTCTCACTTATGGAAGACATGGGGACGTGAGGTGGAAGGAAGGAAACAGCATTTGTTCCTTTCTGTTTTCCTGTCAGTGAACACAGATTACAAATACAGACAGTTCTTAAATACCTGTGCCTACCTGAGCACAAAAGAGTTGCAGAACATTACCAGCACCGTGGTTACTGCTTGTATCTCCTCTGTGTTTCTCCTTGCTTTCCAGCAAAGCCAGGTAGATCGGTTTAACTGTCACATCTCCTTCTGATCCTCTTCCATTGCAACTGCAGCAGTCGCCAAACGCTCATGTAGGTGACGTGAGGGTCAAGCCTGACGGTTTGCTCTCACAGGCTTTGCAATCTAAGAAGGACATGTTCAGGAGTGGCTAAGTGACAGAGGACCCACTCACTGTCAGTGACATATTGACCCAAGTCCTTTCTACCCATACCTGAGAACTCCCCTTAGAATCCTTTAAAAGTTTTGCTGGGGGCCAGATAGAAAGAGGTAAAGGCACCTAATGCCCTTGAGCATTTCTGTGCAACCCAGAGAGCTTAGCTGCGCCCTCACAGGCTGAAGAAGTCTGTGCCACTGACCTTTGGGCATGTCAGGATGGGTCCTTGGTGCCCAGCATGTGCGCCAGTGAGGGGTTTTGCAGCTGGCCAAGCGGTAAGGTATTTACTGAACTCAGACCTTTTTATTTGCCTGTACAGTGTCTGGCTGTGTTAGTGCCGGGGTAAGAAATGGGGATAACTTGGTACCTTCTCACTCGTCGTGTTCTCGTACCTCGCTGTGGTGTTGTCATGGATATGGATAAGGACATGGCCAGTGAAGAGGTGCTTGTTGCTGGCAGGGCTCCTGCAGCCCCGGTTTGTGACGCAGCTTATAACACTGAAGAAGAGTAGGGAAGGGATGGAGAAGAGGTGACAGGTGTTGGGGTTGAACTTGCAACTCATTCCCATTCTAATTTACACTTCTTGTGTCATCTGTTATCTCCTTCTCTCCTCATGCTCTAATTTATTACAGTAGGCAGGATTGGTTCACCCTTTGCCTGAGAAAAAAACCCCACAAACATATATCCCAGCAGTGCAGATTAGCAGAGAGATAACAAATATGTCGGGTGATGGATGCTCTTCAGACCTTCCAGCCACATTCAGATCACAGCTGAGGCCAAGCCAGACAAGACTGGGACCTTGGGAACCTGTGAGCCCTGCGATCCCCCTGATAACAGCCCCGGGCAGAGGTCAGGTCAAAAATTAAAAGTCATAATAACATTTTGAAACATCCTTGGACCCATTTCTCCCTGGAAAGCTTAATAACAGCCGTGACCCATCAATAGCAGGTCAGGGCACTGGAGAGAGGACCTGGCTTCCATGGGCTGTGTGGTTCTCAAGGTGCCTGTGTCAGAGGCATCATGGAGTGGGGATGGGAATGGAGCTGATTTAGACCAAAATCTAAACACCAATGATTTTGCCCCATCCCACATGGCTGGAAGTGTGGGTTTCTCAGTAGAGTCGGGCAGGCAGCAGTGTAAACTGCAGCCTGGGATGCTCTCAGGAGATGCTGGCATCTCCCTGGGCATGGGCTGGTGCTCCTCTTGGCAAGGCCATGGAGTGGAGACAAGAGATGAGTCAGGGGCTGGGAGAGTTGTGTTGACTCTCTCCCTGCAGACAGAGTTTTGTCTTGCTTGTTGAAACAAGCACCTGTGATGGGTCAGAGCTGACGTTTGGCTTCAGCAAGAATAAGGGTGCAAGATGGACCGAGACGTCTTCCCCAAGTTTGCCAGGCCACGAGGGCAGCTCAGCCCCTCCTCGCTGTCTCCAGTGCTTCTCTCCCCATCTCTTACCTGCAAGACAAAAGCCACCTGCAGGAACACACCACCCAGCATGGCAGTTTGTGAGTTTGCCAAGCTTTGCTTGACAGCAATGTTAATTTTCTCCCCAGCTGGAAAGTGCCTGCCACTTCTACCTGCCCATGAGCTACAGGAAAGGATGAGCTGAAGGTACACGCAGCTCTGCTGCCCTGGGAAACATCTCTCTGCTCCAGAGCTTTTATCAAAGAGATGGAAACTTGTCATATTCTCTCTGCAACAATATCTGACATTATCCAAGCAATTTGCCTTTGGTGTGTTTCCAGAAATAGTTAGGCCTACAGTAGACATGGGTGACATCTGGATGCATTACTGTTGAGTTCAGAAACACTCAGTAAACAAGACAGGATCTATTGTTTAAAGGTTATTTCAAAAGACTCCTAGCGAGTTATCTGGCCCCTCAATGGGGAGAGCCTTAATGGCACTGTGATAATTGCCTTTTTCTGAAGGACATTTCAGAGGAAAGTTACCAGAAACCCTAAAGCAAGTCTCAGTCTGTCCTCACCAGGCCGGGGACCTGATCCAACCTGAAAACGTGAGGAGTTTTT
The DNA here is from genome assembly GCF_000700745.2 of Antrostomus carolinensis. Lineage (NCBI taxonomy): Eukaryota > Metazoa > Chordata > Aves > Caprimulgiformes > Caprimulgidae > Antrostomus > Antrostomus carolinensis. Next base: position 4,271 of record NW_010335147.1, read on the forward strand.
CTTTTTTCTTCAGTGCTGGTTGGATCAAGCCCAGGAATTGTGCATCTGGCTGTGGGCAGAGCAGGGCGGGGGGCACAGATGTAGGGGAGACCACTAGCAGTTCAACAAAAAAAAAACCTCTCAAATCAGCATAATAGGGCAGCAGGATTTGCATCAGCAGGGAGGTCGAGAGAAAGAGTCCTCCCTGAGGCTCTGAATAGAAAAGAAAAGTCATTAGCAGTGGGTAAAGCAAGGGCCTCTGAGCACCTGAGATGAGGGTGGGAAGCTCTACAGGAAGAGGGGGGCTGGCGGCACTCGGAGGGCTCAGTGAGGCCGCTGCAGGAGACACTCTGCAGCCCACGTCTCTATTCATCATGTCCCCATTCAGTGAATAGCCTCCTTAGAAAAGAAGAAAAAGAAAGAAAAAGAAAGGCGAGTGAATTTTTGGCAGAAACCAAGTGCCAGCCATCATCCCCGTCCCTCGCCCAGGTGACAAGGATGCTGCTCATATGTGGCAGAGGGGAAGAGATGTGGCTTTGCTGTCACTCACACCAGCCTTACTGTCACTCACACCAGCCTTACATCTGCATGTGCTTCAGGCAGAAATCCCTCCTGGCTTCTTACCTTGGCCCCCGGGCAAACAGGATTAATTCTCTCTGTTCCGTTAATTTCAAGCCCCTCAGAGAAGCCGTGATGGAGAGGAAATCATGTTGCGGTCACCCACAACTTTCTGTTTTGCCACTGATTTTCCCTGAGAGGGGTGAGCAAGATCGGGGGGTGACCGTGGAGCCCTAGAGCTGGCCAGAGCTCTCTGCCCACAGTGGGACCGTCCTGTCCTGGGCTCTGGGTCCAGCCCTCCTCTTCCTCATGTGGTGCTGCTGTCAGGTTGTGTCAGCACTGCAGAGGAGCCCTGGCAGCGAGTGCTGGTGGAGATCTGTTCTGAGGAGCCCACACACCCCAGCTTGCTGCTCCCTATCTGCCTTCTCCCTTCTGTCCATCTGCTGGTGCTCCAGCCCTGCCCTTCCATCGGTCGTGAGATACCAATTACAAAAACTGAGGTGGTGAGATAACCATTGGAAGCTGCCAGCCTGAAAAACAGGCTTTGGTGAAAGAGCTTCTAGTGTTTTTTTAAAAATTGCCACTAAACTCCAGCTTAGTCTCTTCCAAGGCTGGACTGGTAGGTCTCTCTTGGGTGGGGGATAAAGGAGATGATCTTCTCGCTGGGTGGGGGACAAAGCCTACTGTACTGCCAGCTTTATGGATGGCTTTGAGGCCACGCTGTGGCTTTTCTCAAGGTACAAGTTCATCAAAGAGTCTGAGCCGCAGAAGCTCATAAGCTCATTATATTGGGGGAATTGCAAGCGGTGGGCGAGCCACGCAGCTGGGATTTCCTTTCTTTCTGCTAGAGGGGACTCTTAGCAAACTGGGAAGAAAAGTCCATTGGGGTTTTCATTTTTTCCTGTGCAGAATGGTCCCTTGTTTCTCAGCTGCCTGAAAATCTAGGCTGGACCATAATGGCGAGAAGTGGCTTCTTGTAGCATTGCCTGTTCCACTCGTACCTGCAGAGCTGGCATCACTCAAAGCCAGGTTGTCCACACACTGGGAGGTTCAAATTGTTCGAGGTTAAAGGGGAAAACACATCAACATTAATGAAAGGAAACTGGCTGCCTGGGGGAAGATAAATACCCAGATTGCTGGGTGATGTGGCTGCTTTGAAACCCTCTGGGGACAGATTCAGAAGTTGTCATCTCCCCTGACCTCTCCCAGCTCAGGTCACTTCAACTGAAACATCAAAATGTCTTGAGATTCAAAGACTCATAAACCAGCACTGATCACAGCAGAGAGATGTCTTGCACTTTGTTGTAAAAGATGAGACACGGGCTCCATCGAAGCGGGTATTTGCTGTGATGATGAGGGAGATGCCTGGAGACAGAGGGATTTCACAGCCAAGTGCCAGACGTGTCCCCAAAGCGGCTGCCTTACAGCGTGCAAATCACAGCTCTGCTAAAACATCCATTTACTGCGAGAAAAAGAACTTACCTGCAAATAGCTCTGCTTATTTCTATTTCAAATATTCCACTTTTTCTCCTCTGGGTTGTTTGGGTTTTTTTTCCCTAGGAAAGAATAGAGTATTTTCTGAGGTGACTGGCAGGGACAGTGCAGTCCCAGTACAGAAATCCTCCTCTCAATCTGTCTTTCCTTCTCCACTGAAGCAGAGGGAGTCGCTTGGGCTCTGCCATGGGGTTTACATCTGGATTCCCTTTGCTCTCAGTGTGGATTAGTTTTAAGCCCTGTCATGGATCTTCCTGCCTGAGCTTTGGAAAACCATTAACTCTCTTATTTTTTGCTGCCTGCCTTCAAGATGACAGCTCGTGCAGTGCTGGGAGGCTCTGCCTAATGGGTGTCTGCCTGCAGTGCTGCTGTGGACAGCAACGCTCCTTCTTCCTCCTGATTTTCATAGAATCACAGAATGGTTTGGGTTGGAAGGGACCTTAAAGATCATCTAGTTCCAACCCCCCTGCCATCAGCAGGGTTTTTTGCCGTTACGGGGTCTGTCCCTGCTGCTCCACACTCCTGTAGCAGCGAGTGCCCAACACCATGGGATGGGTTACAGGGTACAGGTGAGGTTTGCTTAAGAAAAACCTCACCGGACCTTAAATATTTCAATGGATTGACAGGCAGTAGCAGCTCTCCTTTGATGCACATAACTGCTGCAATTTGGCTCTGCTGTAAGTTCAGCTGGAGGAAGCATCCGCAGAACGACAGCGTGCACGTTGTCACTCTTTACTCAACACAATATACGTGCGTTACATAGCAAGACGTGATGGCTTTTGTGGCAATCCAAGCTAAACTCTCTCTCTAGGGAGAAAATATAGAATCAAGGCTGCCAGAGGCTCGGTTTTGAGCAACTGCTGGGGTGTGCTGGCTGCGGGAGGGTAGCCAAGGAAATGCACAGGCTCACTGTTGGGGATCTCTCCCTCTCTGCTCTGCAAGCCGGTGCTAACAGGGATTTACAGGGATGCAATTTATAAGGCTCTCATGTGGAAGGAAAAGGAGGTGTCTTGGTTTGATTGGTGTCACCTGCTGGGTAGCTAAGCCCTGGCAAGATTAGCGATGGGATCTGGGGAAAAATAGCCATGCTGGAAGAGTGGGAATGGAGTTGGGAGGAGATGGATAATAAGTGTTGATTTGGGTTTGCTGTTAGGTGAATTTTGTGGGTTTATTGTTATATGACACAAAGGAGGGGCTGGGAGGATAATTCAGATGTACGTCTGTCCTGTGGGTTTCCTTTGCGTCTCCTTTCCTTGGAACAGGCAGAGAGCTGGGTGGTTTGGCCACTGCCCATGGCCACAGCTCTGCTGAAAGCGTGACCCTGGCAGAGAGCACGGCCAGGCTCCCTTTCCTACCCAAATGCATTGAAGTGCTCGAAAGGTGTTTCTCAAGCCCCTCCCAGGTGACCTCTCAATCCTGCTGTCACCAAAGCCGTTTTCTTACTGATTGTCCCAGAGCCAAAGACGTACCTGGAGAAGCAGCTCCAGGTGCTGGCACTGCTGAGCTGGCTCCAGCTCCGGCAGAAGCTCTCGGGGTGTTTGGCACCTGGGGAATATCAAACCCCCATACCTAATTCTGGGCTGTAAGAAGTGCCGAAGGCGCGTGCGGTTCAGGGTGCTGCCGAGCAGAGGAGCGGGACAGGCTGAGCTGCAGCTGGGATTTCACCCTGGGTGCTGCCACGTCTTCACGGCTGCTTCATCCGAGTGGGATGATCCCCGCTGCTCTTTGCAGAGGAGGCCTGTGCTGGATGTGACATCCCGTGAGCAGGCATATCCCCCTGAGATAATGACAAGCATAATATTTATGCAATTATTATTAGACAGTTCCAGCTTACTTTTTTTCTGATTTGCAGCAGTTTAGTGTTACTGACTTCTCAAGAGTTATTCCTGACTCTCACGCTAGCTCGTGGGAGCAGATTCAGCCCACAGAAAGTGGGGTTTTCTTGGTTGCACATATTTTCCCTTGCGCTTCTGGCATCACATCTTTGTTTTTGTTGTACTTTTAAATAAAACAACACAGGTCATAGAAAACACAAGACTGTGATACCGGTTAGTGAGAAAACAAGCACTGACCTTGCTTGCTTTCTGGATACCTTTGTAAATATTACATTGTATTGTTGAATGTTGGAATTGGCAGACAAAGGGATGGTCTTTAAAATACTGTCTGACTTGATTGGTAGTAAATAGAAAGCGTGACAATCGCTGGCTTATGGCAGTACTGTTGACTGGAGAGGATTCAAGTTGCCCAGCCTCAGAAATGCGTAACACTGGCACACTGCTGCTGGAGCCAGTGCTTGCATTTTGCTCAAAAAGAGAAGATTTTGAAAAATGAATACAGATGAGAATATGTGCCGGAACTTGAAAAGAAAAAGTGCTTTGTTTGATATGATCATGTAGACATAGTGCTGAGGGACATGGGTTAGTTGGGGACTTGTCAGTGTTGAGTTGATGATTGGACTCAATGATCTTAAAGGTATTTTCCAATCGAGGCAATTATCCTTCAATTCCAGTGGCAAAAATGCAAATATTGGTACGTTAGCAGTTTATCTTCCCATAACAAATCCCAGCTGAAACCAAACACTGTTCTAGCTACTAAAAAGAAACCAGCTCTGTCCCGGCTAAAAGCCAGGAGAACAGCAGAGCCCACCCCACAGCAAGCACAGCTGCTGTCAGTACCCCAGCCCCTCCGCCCTTCCACAAAGCCAAGGAAGGGCTCCAATGCTCAGGGGTGATCCAGAGCACTGGTCTAAAGCTTGGCTTTCAAAGAGCAGATACTTGCCATTTTCCAGGCTGCAAGTTGGGCATCGTTTAAGCATGGAAGGCAGAAACTGCTGGGGAAGATGCCGGCACTGATCTGCTGCAGAGACGATGAGCTGGGGAGCGCAGAGCCTAACGCGTGCAAGCATCAAACGCCAGCAGAAGTGTGATGGGAGCACTCGGTTTCCCGTGCCATTTGGTGCTGGTGGTACCATTGCTTTGGCTGCTGGGGTTGGTGAGAAGATGGGAGAGCGTGTGTGTGGAGAGCAGGAAGCACTGCATTGCTCTCAAGGGCCTCTCTCGCATCAGGGAGTCATTTCAAAGACAGGGGTTGCGTTGTCCTGATGCTGATGCTAGGCAAGAAGATCCATCACGTGTGTTTTGATTTCTGAAAGATGCTGTCCCTGGGAACAAGTCGATATTTCAAACATTTGATCCCAGCAGCTCTTTTCAGCCCACATGGTTTTGAGCAGAGTGATTTGTGTGAAGGTTTTCTCCATTTCTTTATTTGCCTAATGACAGTTTTCAGCTGAGCTGGATGAATTACTTTATCTTTTCCGCTTTTTTGCTTATGATTTTGTTGTTGTGTGTTTTTTTTTTTTCTTCTGAGTTAAATCTTTCCCTCTCTCATCTCCCAGGAAAAGCTGTAACAGAATTAAGGTGAGGAAAAAAGGAAAATTTACTGGAACTGGTTCAGTGTAAGTTGCCAGGTATCTGAAAATTACCCTCTCAGACAGTCTGTATTAATTCCTCTGATACAGCACTGATAAATCCTGATTAAAAAGGATAACATAAGGAGATTTTACTGCCTGTAGGAAAACTCCTAGTCACAAGCAATGAAGAAACCCATCGCTCTCTTGTTCATGATCAGAGCGGTTTGCAAAACTGCATGTCCTTCCCCATGAGCTGACACCGGCCCGAGGTGCAGGACATTGCATTGCATAAGGCAGCGACGCGAAGCCAGGGAAGCCCCACGTCTCCAGGTCCCGTGGACTCTGCACTGGCAGCAGCTCTCAGTCTCTGCAGATTCACCACTTGTGCCAGCTCCTCGTCCCTCTGGAAGTCCTGCCCTTGGAGCACCATGCAGACCATGATTTAAATGAAGCAGGTTTTGGTCTCTGACCATGTCAAGCAGCACAAAGGTGCACACTGTGGTCGCTGGGCTGACAAGAGGGCGGCTGTCAGGGCTCTGTCCCTCCCCACCTGCAAATGCAACTCGTGCCCCATCCCAATGGGTCAGGCAAGGCAGGTCAGTGCTAGCAACAGCCTCCCATTTATGCATTATTTCCAAAAATCCCTGAGCTCCCTCTCTCCACTTCTTTATTCATGCACCATGCTACCTTGCTGGGCTGGAGTGGGAAAAACACTCTGCTTGCTTCTCGTTCCATGGGTTGAACCTGAGCCTTTGCCAGAGCAATGTAAAGCTGTAGCTATGGAAACTCCCTACCCTTTTTTGTGATTATTTTTTTCTTTTTTTCCTTTTTTTTTTTTTTTAAAGGCAGGAACATTTATTTCTTTGGAGATCCCAGATGAGGCTGCAGGTGCCTGAATGGTTGTTCAGGCAGCTCCAAGAGCTCATCCTTGGGAGATGTTGAGTGGCCACAGCCAGCACCCAGGGAGTCACCCAGTGTCACGGAGCAGCAGGAGTTGGAAGCACAGACCCAGGTCATGCTGCAGAGACTTCAGGTCACAAGGGCAGAGGAGCGGGGACTGATGAGGAATAAGCAGGCTGCATGGAGAGTCGGAGCCCAGGGCAGCTCAGAAAGCAGCGTGTGACAGCGGGGTGCTGGGGGGACAGTGTGGGGCTGCCAGAGGTGTCACTTGCCATCAGCCACCCACCCACAGCTTGGGTGGGGGGGCAAGGATAGAGGGGTGCTGGTCCCCCTCCTGCAATCAAATGATGCAGGGTGAAAAGACAGCCTGTCTTTCTTTCTTTCTTCTTTTTTATGGAGTTTAGGCTGCTTATGTGTGTTGGGATTACAGCCTGCTCTCCAGCTGATGTATGGAAATAATTTCTGGAACTTCACTGGAGTGTGATGTTTTGGGCAATGAAAGGTGGGACAGGGGAGGGTAAAACCCTCTGTTGTGGTTTGACAGCAGCTCTCAAATCCTGATAGAGTTCATCTGGCTGTGAGCCCACCTGGAAGTGAGTCCATCATGTCTGTACCAGTTGCTACTTTGGGCCTGGTTTTTGGGTTTACCTCTCCTGGACTGATGCCAGCATAAGACTGGTATGCAGGGATGCACTGCTGGGCAGTGCTGAGTCACCGGCATCCCTATCGACACCAATAGTATCCCTATTGATACTGATAGCATCCCTATTGATGTCAACAGCATCCCTATCAACATCACTAGCGTCTTTATCGATACCAATAGCTTCCCTATCGATGTTGCTAGCATCCCTATTGATACCAATAGCATCCCTACTGATGTTGCCAGCATCTTATCGATGTCACTACATCCCTACCGATGTCGATAGCATCTATTGATGCTTTTTAGGATGTGGCTGCACAGTTTACGGAAGGTCAGAAGGGCAGAGCAGGGTGAATGTACCCTGCTTTATTCCAGGTGATGCTGATGTGTCTGCAGACTCCTTCGCTTGTCCCTTTGGGATGAGGACAGCAGCACCTTCATGATGGCCCCAGGGGCACTGGAAGGGCACGTTCCCAGGGGCAGTGCACACACGGTCCAGGTGATTCAGCATTTTCCCCCTGTCCTTCCCTAGCAGCACAGCTGCACTCTGTTTAGCACTTGCAGTCATTTAAATTCCTGCCTGGAGTTGTGCTTAGTGAGCCTCAATGCCGCTTTGACGAACTGTGCAAATATTATTTTTCATTAGGTGTGATTTGCTTGTATTAAATGACATTATTGCCTCATTATTGCAGAGCACGTATTCCCTCTCAGGTGCTGCTGGGGCAGGCATCCCCTAGATCGATGCGCTTTGAAGGCAGCCTGCTTAAGTGTGCTGAAAATTCAGATGGCTCACTAAGTGCCAGTCTCTGTTTTAAAAACTAATAGCAGGTAATTGGTGGAAGGAGATCCCTAATTGTCCAGTGAACTTCTGCTTTCTTTAATCTTCAGGAAAACCTGAAATTTGGAGTGCTTGTGGCTGTGTGATGTGTTTCTGAATAGCCTGGGCTCCCTTTGCTGGGTGTAGTAGGTGATGAGCTGCTCTCCTGCAGCACAGCCTGGCTGCTCTGGCAGTGCCACTGCTGGCAGGGACACCCACAGGGGTACAAATACAGTGTGTCCTCAGCGTGTGGAAAAAACTGCCACAATGTGTCAGAAAAGCAGTGGCTTTTCTAGGAGTTTTTAGGCTGCCATGCAATATTTAACAAAACACTTTGGACTATAGAATTCTGGTTTTTAATTATATATAATATTGTTTTTTTGTATCAGATGATAGTAGCAGATAGAAGGTCACTGTGGCATTTGATCATCTCTGTTCCCCATCTCAGCTAACCATTGGCACTGCTCAGAGAATGTTTCCAGTTGTAAAGGGCTGAGCTGAGAATGGGCACAAAGAGGAACAGTCTCCAGCCCCTCCAGTCCCCTGGAAGGGTTTATCATGGGTTATGATTGATGCAAATTCAGGGGATACATCCCTGTATCAGCCTGATGCTCATCTTGCATTAGCCTGATGTATCTCCTGGCTTAACTCTCACTGCCAGGGCACTAAAACCAGCACGAGGGAGCACTGAGCTGGTGCTGCTTGCAGGTGGAGATGGCTCACTCACACCTCAGCTCTCATCACCTTTCCATGGCCATGGCATTGTCCTCCTGTCCTCAGCCATTCCCAGGCATCCCATGAGCCCTGGTCCCCAGCACAACCTGTCCCAAGATGCCATCCCAGCCCTGCCCCAGGAAGCATGGGAGCCTGGAGGTGGCCGGGATCCTGTTCTGCAGAGCGCAGCACTATCCCAGCAATGTCCTATCTGCTGAATAATTTATCAGGCACTCTGTAAAGATTGTCTTTGAAATGTATTGTTTCTGGTCTGGACATCAGTGGGAGCTGAAGTATCAGGGTTTGTCCCGGTGGGCAGGAGGGCTGGGGATATGTTAGTGGGGGAGAAGCTGGAGGGGTCACTGCCAGCTTCGCTGAAGTGTTGGCTGTGAGTTACCTCTGTAAGGGGGTTGATGATCTCTGTGATTGACTTCAGCCCAGGTGATGGCTCTAAGGCCACCATAAGGGGCTGTGCAGTTTCAGGTGGGTGTGAAATGTTTTGCTCCCTGTTCTGATTTGTCATTTAAAAGCCCCCGGCATCTCCAATGTGCCATAGACTCAATTCCAAAAATCCTTCTTATTCCAGGGACTCTTAATAGTGGTGCAAAACCCCATTTTCCCCAGGGTAGGGAAAGTACCTCCTGAGGGCAAGAGCCATTCTGCAAAGGGCCAGTATGGAGCAGAGACTGGGGTGAGTACAGTCCCAGTGGGTGCAGATGGGAGGATGGGGCTGCTGGGATCTCTGAGCCATCTCCAGCACCCAGGAGGACCCATCTGCTATGGATGAGCCTGGGAAATAGTGAGTAGCATTCTCCAAACAAGGGAAAGCAAGGAGTTAAGTACCCTCTGCTCATAGAATGACTTCCTGTCATTTCCTCTGCTCCTGGTGTTGGTGGCCAGAGAGAAGAGATCAGCACCTGCCCCTCCTCTTCCCCTTGTGAGGAAGTTCTAGACCACGATGAGGGTCCGCAGGCACCAAGCCCCCTTGCATCCCTTCCCCAGCCCACTTGCCCAGGTTTGAACCTGGCTGTTTAAATCCCTGCTGTTCAGCAGAGCATCAGCCCCCAGGCCAGGAGAGCTGCCATCGGGAGGAAGAGAGAGAAAGCAAACAAAAGTGATGCTGGCCGCCTGCTTAAAGTGTTTTTTGTATGGAAAGCCACGTTCTCCGCCTGTGTTTCTGGCAGCTGCCCTGTCCGCTGGCTCTGTAAATGCAAAGTCTTCTGCTGGCACGCTGCCTGGCTGTTCCTAGCAGCCCAGCTCTTATTCATTGACTGGGTAGGATTACAGGAACTGGGGGAAATGCAGAAATAAGGCTGTATTTGCCACCAAACTGGTTTTGGTTTCTAACTTATTTGCTGCTTTCCCACCTCCCAGGCTGGTGGCTGCTGGCTGGACTTTCCTGCTGGCTTTCCTCCATGCTGATGCTCTCTGGGCTTGACCCTTGGGCAGAGCTGTGGCATTTTGGTGGCACTAAAGGGGTAACAGGAGAATGTAAAGCCAAGCTCACCCTGAAACTTGGCAGCATCGAGGACTCAGATCCAGTGTCCTCTGCCCCGGACAGTTTGTTATAGTGGGATTTCTTGTTACTCTGGGCCAAGGTCCTGGTTCCCGAGTGGGACCCTGCCTGCACCAGGTCCAGGGTGGAAAGCAGCAGCAGGAGCAAGACCCAGCAGCTCCGGGAAGCAGCATCTTGGACAGCTGGCATCACTCATGTGCTCTCCCATTTCCCTGGCCTGTTGCTGAGCTCTTTTCCTTTCCTCTGGAGTGTGGCTTGGTCAGAAGTATGAGCATCAGGGTTCGTTGTGCATGGATGAGCTGGGAAATGGCCTCATTGCCCACTCAGGACAAGACCCACAGAACCCACCACAGAGAGTCAGACTTGTGCTCCCCTCATACACAGCTGCTTAACCCCCAGTTTCCACATAGGACTTAATCTTCCCAACCTGAACGTCCTCCCAGTTGAGGTCCCTCCCTTGGGTCTTCTCCCCAGAGGGACCCAAACAAGCTGACCCACCACCAGCTGTTGCTCGTGATGCTCAGAGGAGGGTCAGTGCCGGCAGCATGGGGACCCTGCCCGGGGGGCTGTGCTGATGTGCAAGGTCACTCCCCCCTCAGAGGCCCTTCTCGGGTGGGGGAGGACACACGGCAGCAGGGCTTGGTGCAGAAACAATTCATCCAAGCAGACAGCACTGCCAGGGATGCACTAGTGCAGAGCAGCGCCAAGATGGTGTTACTTCAGGACATGGTGCTGGCCTCCTCCGCGCCCTGGGAAGGGTGGGGTAGGATTTTTTTTTCCTTCTTTCTCTCCTTTTTCCATCTTGGCCATTTGGAAGCTCAGGACAGAGCTGATTCCCACTCCCTTCTTCACACAAGACCACCATAGTGATCAGCAGAACGGCTGGGACAGAAGCCAGAGGTCTCATGCAAAAGGTTTGAGCCAAGTGTCCCTCGAGCGTGGGGTGTTTCTGGCTGTGTGTTTATTCCTGTGTGTTTATTATAGTTGGAGTCCAAGCTCCTGCCTGTTCCCGTGCTGGGGTACCAGGTGTGAGCAATTCTACCAGCACTCACGTCTGTGCTGCCAGGTGTTGTTTTGTACCTTGTTTGACTATTTTGTTTAAATCTCCAGCCTCTGGAGTCAGGTGAATCAGAGAAATTCCCAACTTCCTTGTTAAATAGAGGGCTGTGCTGCTTCTGGCTGCAGAGGAAGTAGGTTCCAGGGCTGCTGGGGTATGCAGGCAGTGCCACAGTGGGACAAACTGTGGGCTGCAGCTCTTTGCAGGTAAGACATGGTCTCTTTGTGCAGGCACAGTTTCAGGGGGACCAGGTTTCCTTTTTTTGGTTATTGGCATGACGGCACTTCTAGCTAGTGCAAAAGGCTTTGGGGTGACTGTATTGCCATGGTGATGGGAGTAGGCATGGGATGGGATGGGGTGGGTGAAAGCCCCATTCATTTAAAGGTCTAGCCTGAAGATTTTTCTTAACACCTGCATATCCTAGAAGCTGGCTTAACTGGGCACTTGAGGGTCTCTTAAAGAAACTTTGGAGTGGTCTCCTTAGCAGTCCCCAGGTCTCCTTCTCCCACAGCTTTAGCAGGCAGGTTCAGGCCAGTCCACAGGACCTAGCCATGGCTGGAGTGCTCCAGCACCTGGAGCTCAGCATTTCAGAGCCATGGTTAGCTGGGTGTTAGCTGGAGTCCTGGGATGGGCTGACCTCAGCCTTGCCAGCTGCTCTGAAGCCTTCCTCCCATGCAGGCTCCAGAGAGGCACTAGTTGCACAGCCAGTCTCAGCCTAGGAGCAAGGTGCAGCTGTGAGCAGCCTCTCCCCACACTGGGCACCCTTGGTGGTCCAGGGGCCACATTGAAGATGCTGGGGGGCAATGTGGGGTGACTTGGGATGATTTCTCATCCCCTCCTTCTCCTTTCTGCCTTGTTGAGTGCAATTCAGTGCAGTCCCCTTCTCTGTTGCTCATGGGAAGCTTCTCCCGACCCCCCTCTGGCCCCCTGGCTTGGGTTGCAAGCATGTTGGGAAGGTCCATCAGTCCCTTGTGGCAATGCCCAAGCGAAGTGGGGAGCAGAGGCTGACACAGACCTGTCTCCTGTTGAGCAATGTGACCTGAAAGCCCACATCCTTAACAATGGCAGAAGTGAGGCATGGAGCTGCTGGTCCAGGGCTGGAGGTGATGGAAGCTCTGCTTGTGTGTTTTCTAGGCTGCAAGGAATGGTAAAGGCCATCTTCTTGCACCCTGGAACTTCCCAGCTGCTGCAGGGATAGTGCCACCATAGCCAAGGGCAGTTGAGATTGGATGTGAGGAAGAATTTCTTTGCTGAAAGGGTTCTGAGGCATTGGAAGGTGTTGCCTACGGCAGTGGTTGGAGTCCCCATCCCTGGAGGGATTGAAGAGTCGTGTAGACATAGTGCTGAGGGATGTGGTTTAGTTGGAGACTTGTCAGTGTTGGGTGAATGATTGGACTCCATGATCTTAAAGGGCTTTTCCAATTGAGGCCATTCTGGGATTCTGTGAAAACCACACAGCTCATCAGGAGCAGCCTGTAGCCACCAGAGAGTGATATGTCTTTGGTTTGTTGCAGTACAACCTGTCTTTTGTGTGCTGGAAAAGTAAAGCAGGGTGCCTGGGAAGGGGGGAGCATTGCACCCAACCTCCCGTCTGCCTGCAGTGACCTCAAGAGGCACCATCCCCTGTCACCCCCATGGCTCTGGGAGCAACTTTCCTATCACAAAGGGCTCCTGGGCTGTGGGCAAACAGCCTGTTTGGAGTTAACATCCCCCCACAGCCCCTTCTCTGCTGTCTGGCAGAGATGGAGGATGTGCTGGGGGCTGGATTTGGACGGGCAGAGGGGCTGGGGGGGTCAGGCATCCTCATTAGCTTGAGGGGTGAGAAAAGAGCCCAGCAACTGTCTGCTGGGACCGTGTCTCTCGGTACCTGCGTTCCTAATACCAGGGCTCCTGCATGCTTTCTCCAAGACCACAGTGGAGCTGCAAAGTCCTTCCTTTTACCAGGATATTTATTACTAAATATATGAATCTGGGAGCCTGTGGAGTGTGAAATTAGGAACAAATGTATAACGGAGGTCTAGACAGGAATTGTTCTGCTTATGGGCCTCCACATGCTCTGCTTTCCTCCCCCTTTGCACACTGGAGAGTTTAACGCTTCCAGGTACGCAGCTTTAATCAGACAAATATGTTAGGGGAGGAAAAAAGAGCAAAATGCAAATGGTCTTGTTCTGGATGGAGCGGTGGCTGTGATACCACGTCTGGCTGACCATGGCTGGACAGAAACTGTGAAAATTGGCTCTGTGTCACCCTTGCTGTCCCACTGGGTTAGGTGGCTGTTTAATTTACAAGTGAGGAAGCTGGGTTGCCCTCCCTGCCTGGGCCCTGCCTGCCACCTTTCCTCTTGGGCTGGCAAGGAGCTTGCTAAGATGCTGATCCTCTCTGATGGGTGCAGCGCCCATCCCTGAGGAGCTGCAGGGCTGAGCCTGGCCACCCCCAAGCCAGGTCCTTGCACACCCCTCTCTGGGCTGCGTGGGAGGGGTGCACTAATGCACTAATGCATTTTTTTTTGCAAAACTTTCCCCTGAGTCTGCTCCTCTTCCTCGAGCCGCCTCAGAGTATTTTGCTCAAGGAACAAGAGCAAGATTTTGGCCCGGCGCTTGCCCCATGGCTGCGCGGTGCGAGAAGGTGTTCAGACATCGTTATAAATTACTTTCCCTCCTAGAGCACTGCTCAGCAGCAACATAAAATGTGATACTGCTTTAGCCATTCAGCACTTGCCCAACTTTAGCAGGACATTAAGCGCCTGAAAATATGCCACAGATTTATTTTCTTTGGAAGCGGGTTAAATCCCTGACAGATACAGTTGCTTTTCCTCGGGTGCTGAAGTAATTTGGGGCTGGGGTGGCTGGTTTTTTTTGTTTTAACCTGATAGTGTGAGCTGGAGGCCAGCTTTGTTAAAGCACTTGTAAAGTAGGTGGTCAGGGTACGATTTCTCTCATAATTTATATTTGTTCTGCTCCCAGCCTGATGCTTGCAGCACTAAAGGGCTGCTGAGGCTTTAGCTGCAGAGTGATGGTGGTGATGGTGCCACTCTCTGCAGAGCTGCTGGCAGGTGTGTGCGGGCAGGTATGTGTCACCCCAGCCCCTTTTTGTGGCAAAGAGCTTGGGCTTATTTTGCGTGGGCTGGAGGGAAGGTCAAGCCACCCCATGAGCTCTCAGGGCAGGGATGCTCAGAGCAAGACTTGTGCTGGTGTCGCAGAGCTTGTGCCTTGTGCTTGATGCTCAACGTCTGCCTTCTGGGTGAGCCTAGCAGCGCCAGAAGCAGGGACCTCCCACTGCTACCAGTTCAGTGTCAGCACTCAGGTTCCTTTAAGGGACATGCTGGGGAGAGTAGGATGCTGGTGGTACCCAAAAACACAAGTGTGGGACAAATCTGAGCCACAGCATCTCTGTGATGTCCAGGATGCTTGGTCCCAGTGGCAATGTTTGCTGTGGTGGGAATGAACAGCTCACCCGAGGCTGTTGGAAGCATTGTCCTGGGGTGTCCCACAGCCCCCAACGCTGTGGCTCAGCCATGGTGAAGGTGAGGAGCTTGGTGTTGCCCGATGTGGGCAGACACATCCCATACTCCTGCTTGCTGCTCAGGGAGGGGAGAGTGCCTGTCCCTGCAGTCGTTAAAGGCACACTTAGCAGCTCCAGTTATTCCAGATTAAAATACCACATTGTTTTCATGAGGTAAATGGATTATAGGCTCAGAGAAAAATCTGTGAAGCTCAGAAATCCTTACTGCAAAGCTCCTTCTCCCATCACTGAAGCTCTCAGACACCAGGCAGGAGCCAAGAGGGTGCTCTGAGTGCCACAGGCACTGGGCAGAAACTTTTGTTTCCCTTGGGTCCCCCCTCCCACATGCAGAACAGCCCAGCATGACCCCAGAGCTGCTGCTCACTACATCTCTAACCCACTGCATGAAGCATTTTTTTATCCCACTTCACCTGCATGGTGGCATTTAAGGGAGGGATGGGCACTCCTTGGTGGCTTCCACAGGTGCCCATGCCAGGATCTGGCCTGATCCTGCCCATCATCTCCCGCAGAGCCCTACCAGTTTCTAGCTCCCTGCAAACAGGGGTGAGTTGAGGGTTTGGGAACCTGCTGCCCAGCACCAGCCTCACCCCGGCCCCCACCACACCCCATCACCCTGTGCACTCACTTTTGCAGGCTGTTAATGGAGAAGAGGGCGGATGACAGCCGGGACTGTGGTCATCACAGGTGGAATATTAGCGACTGTCATTTTGCTTTGTATCATCGCTGTCCTCTGCTACTGTAGACTCCAGGTAAGGCTGGGGCGGGGAGGGCAACGCAGCCCCTAAGGGTGCTGTGATGGGAAGGGGACCCTGCGGGCAGCCCAGTGTCCCCTAGGTTGGGGGAGCAGCCCCTCGGTGACGAGGCGGGTGGTTTGGGATGCCAGCTGAGCCCTGGCCCCATGGGGCCATCCCGTTTCAGTACTACTGCTGCAAGAAGGATGAGTCTGAGGAGGATGAGGAGGAGCCTGACTTTGCCGTGCACTCCCACATCCCGCCGCTCCACTGCAACCGCAACGTAGTGCTGACCAACGGCCCGTCCCTCTACACCTCGTCACCTTTCGGCAAGAAACCAACACCGAGCCGGCCCGGCTGCCCCAGCTGCACTCCGTACGAGCCCCCCACCTTCTTTCTGCAAGAGCCCCCTGAGGAGCTGCACAACGGGGGTGACCGGGTAAGCTACAAGACAGTGAGCCAGGAAGATCTTGACCTTCCAGTGAGCATGGCCAACCTGCAAGCGCTCAACCCCAACCGGCTCTCGGCCATGCGGGAAGCTTTCTCCCGCAGTCGCAGCATAAGCACCGATGTGTGAGGTGATGGCTGCCCGCCCAGTCCAGAGCATCACATCACACCTCACCACTGCTGCTGGAGCTTTTAACAGCGGGGAGAACTTTTTGAAATTCATAGAAGAGTTTTGAAAAAGAAAATGAATGTATTTCTACGTTCTGTAGGTAGAGACATGCTGAATAACCATAGAAAGGGGTAGCAAAAGAACAAACCCAAAAGAGGAGCATGAGGGAGGACGGTTGCAGTTGGGACACAGGGTTTTCTAGTGCTGCGTTGTGGGGTTGTTTGGTTTTTTTTCTTTTGTAAAGAGGATTTTGATATTGTGCATCCTTTTATACAGAGTAAATGTCCCCTCCTCGCCATTCAGCTGGAGCGCCGAGTGATGACCAGCAAGTAATGGGGTACAGGGTTAGCTGCAAAATGGTTCGTGCTGCAAGTCAGTGGGCAGCGGGGGCCGTGGCATGGGGACACGAGTGCTCCTGGCCTTAGTGTGCACACCCCATGGCCATCTTGCGCCTCAAGCTGGTCATTTATTGCAGGGTGACAGACGTGATCCCCTCAGGGTTAGGAGGGCCAGTGGGTGCACAGCCTGTCCCTGGAGCCCCCAGAGAAGCCCCATGGTTCCCCCAATGGAGCTGGGCTGGGGTGTTTTGCAGACCTATTGTATTAACTGGCTGTATGCCTGTAGCCGCCTCCTCTGAATAATAAGCATCCCTGTTCCAAATAATGCCATACATGACTTCTCTTGGAGGGCTGGGCAAGCAAGAGCGTGGCCATGTATGTGCCCACCCCCCCTGCATGCACATTTTTACCTGCATTCAGTATTTTTTTTTTATTTAGAAAAAAAAAAAAAAAAAGCTGTGACACTTTCTCCCCATCCAGCAATGTGTCAAAACACTTGAGATTTAGGCAAAGCCACCTCTTTCACGTTTTTAATTGAACCATTTCCCATGGCCAGGCAACCTGGCCAGGGCTGTGGCACCAGCTCTGCCCCAGCTCCTCTGACTGTGCTGGATCCAGCCAGGGCTGTGCTGGCAGAGCAGCAGACATGGAGCCAGGCACCCAGCATGTCCATCTGCACTAAATATCCTGGAAAGGAGCCGTTTGGTTAATTCAGCGTTTGGGAGGAGGAATCGCACGCTGCAGCGGTGCCTGTGTGGGGACTCGTGCTCTGGTTTCTCCTGACTGTCTCCATTCCTCCCCTCCAACCTTGCAATACTCACAGTTTGTCTGACAAAATACCCTTTTGCTCCTGGATTGTGCATTATTCAGGGTAAAAGCCCGGCGCTGAGCTCGGTGGGATGGACTGGCTGCAAAGAGACTCGATGGCCCCAGCGCTGTGCTCTGGGTCAGCTTTGCTTTTTAAAGATGTGGTGGGAAGAAAAAAGCCGTTTCTTCAGCCCCCATCGGCTCACAACCTGGATATTTTACTTTTAACTGCGAGGGCTTTTAATTCCACAGGAAATCTTTTGCAGTACAAGTCAGTCTTTGCAAATTGGTATCTTTGACTCTCTTGGGGTTGGGGGGGTTCTGTTTGGGGTGGGGGGGAGGCTGGGTTTGGTTTCGTACATGTTTAATATTCTGAGCTTGGTCCCTGCGTTGCAGTGTCCCAGGAGCAGGACGATGACTCTGCTCTGAGGGGGCAGCAGCCACTGCGGCCACGCTCCTCTGTACAGTTCTCACCGGGGTTTGTTTCCATGTGTTGAGCCCTCCTCTTTTTATCTCTTGTGACTGTAATTCTCTTGCCAGCCTTCCCTTCTTTTTTTTTTAATTTTTCCTTCCCATGTAGCTTGGAAACTAAGCAAACGGTTGGCTTACACTAACCTTCTCCTGGTGATCTGTTGTACAGGACTTGGGGAATAACAGAGGGTGGGGGGAAAAAAAAAAAAAGAAAAAAAAGAAATAAACTACTTTGACATGGGTTTTAAGGCTGATCTTTTTGTCTCTACATCTTCAAACACAGGGCATGGTTTGCAAAGCTTTCACCTGGGTGCAGGAGATCTCTACTGCTGAGGGGAGCAATGCAGCCAGAACTGGGGTGCACACAGAAGTAGGGGGATGTTAAAGAGCCTCTGGTCCAGCTTTGGTGAGTCATACCCACAGAAACACAGAGCAATAACCACCCTTTGGAGCATGGAAAGGCCCTTTTCTTGCTGGCACTGTATCAAACCTCTTTCCTTGCAAACCCCTGAGAAGCTTCAGGGTTACATTTCCTAAAGGCACACGCATAATCCCAGAGATCCCATCCCAAAATCCCCAGCTCCCCCACTGCCAGGACCTTTCCTTGGGTCACTGTCTGAGCAGCCATAGTTCCCTGACTTAGAGCTGCTCTGCTGCCCACCCCAGGCACCAGCATCTTGGTAGCCCTGACACCAGTGTTCCCAGCATACAGAACACCCACTACAAATGAGAATAAAACAAGATACCACCATAAATATGACAACTTTATTGAAATATACATATGAGTACAAATTAATGATTATATGGATAAAGTTCACTGTCTGTAAACAAATATATTAAAAAAGAGAATGTCTTTTTCTTGTAATATAAAGTGCAGTTATGTTTCCATGTTATATACAATATGTCAGCATTATGGGGGAGGTTGTAAGGACTATGGAACTAACATTCGATTATAAGATAAAATCCTCTGAAAAAGTATACACCTACATATTACAAAAAAAGGGCTTGGGCTTGAGTTCATTTAGCAAACAAAAATCAGCTTCCCACCAGGTTAAACGCAGCTAACAAGAGCACGCAGGTGTTGGGGCTAAATTAACTAACCCCCTTTGCAAAGGGAAACTTGTATTTGACAGAGTTCACGCCTTCCCCTCGTCAACCCCAAACTTGCATAAAGGAAAGAAACCAAAGGACAGGATCTTGTGGAACACGTGCATGCATCTGCAGTTTGGGGGAATCAAATATACACGACTCTATATACAGCTCTGATAACGGGGGCTACCAATGTACAGCGGTAACGGCTTTGCGACCGAGCCGTGCCAGCACTGTTCCTCTATCTGGGAGAGGGACAAGGATAGCAGTTCTGCATCGGTGAGGGAAAGAAAAAAAAAAATAAAAATCCAAAAGCATCCTTAACACCACTCTGTGGGATGTGTAGCGCTTACTAAATGGTATACAGAGCCCTCGCTATGGGAGGCGGCGGGTGCTGCCGGGCACTAGGAGTGGGGTGCGCGGCAGGAGCGGCAGCAGGCTTTGCTGTAGTACCAGTGGCTGCACAAGTTGACTTTGATGGCCAAAGCGCAGTTGGTTCCTGCCTGGTCCTGGCAGCTGTCGTCTTGGGGAGAGAAAGGAAAAGGAATCGATATGGAAAATTAAAAATAAACTGTTGCAAGTTCATGAGCTCGTTTTTCCCATGTGCACAGCCAGCCCTAAACATCACAGGCTGTGCAACAGATCACCTGTCTGCGACTGTCACCTCCCTGATATCACAGAATCTCAGAATGGCCTCGATTGGAAAAGACCTTTAAGATCATCGAGTCCAATCATGAACCCAACACTGACAAGTAAGAACCCTTTCAGGAAAGAAATTCTTCCCCACATCCAATCTCAACTGCCCTTGGCACAACTTGAGGCCATATCTGGCAGAGCATCCCCTAGAAAACACCATAGAGCTTCTCCATAAATATCATTGCCAACCTAAGCAAAGGCACAAGAAGGTCGACCCATTTCTTCACACCTGGCTTGGGGAGTCTCATTTGGTCCCAGCCCTGAAGCTCGAGCTTTTCCCCCTGAAACAGAGCTGCCCCGGGATTGCTGGAGCCACCAAGGGAGGACTGGCACTGAGCTGCCCCAAGCCAAGACCAGAGACTGCTTCAACACTCTCCCAGCTCCCTTGGGAGCAATATTTTGCTTCAAACCCATAGGATTTAGAGTTATATATATATATATTTTTTTTTTTTTTTCTTAAAATCCATAGGATGCATGAAAGCAGGCTGCTTCTAGGGCAGGCAGCTTGCTACAAGGGGTCCCCAAGGCACCTCACAAGCATGGTGCCACGTCCTGGACCCTACGGAGCTGTCAGCCAAGAGCACCCAAGCAGTGCAGGAGCTGAGCCAAGAGCCAGCCCAAAATCTGTCTCCCATTTTAATGCTTTTCTCCCACACCATCCTTATTCCCAAATCCTATTAAAGAATTAGATCCGCATGCTCGTTAAAGATCACAGGGGCTTTGAGCCAGCAGATGAATCAGATAACGAGATAGTTACAAATCCCACAGGACATTTGGAGACCAAAAAATCATTAAAATAATGGCACAGACAAAACTTCCTAGACATTAGCTGGAATCACACAGAAGCAGCACCTGAGTCAGGTCTCCAAAGTTCCCTTTTATCAAGGTCAGAGCATGCTGCTTTGGAAGTCTTCCCTTAATTTAACGGGGTTACCTCCAGAAATAGCCAGTGTATGGTGGCCCATTCCTTGGGCACAGAGGGAGAGCTGTCCCCTTTACATCCTTCCTGGGATGACTATCAAACTGGGGGCTGGTCAAAGCAAAGATGCTAGGCAGTGCTGCTTGAGGGATCAGTGGAAAATCAAAGTTGGGGGTGCTACTGGTGGTGGGGCTCACCTGGGGGCTCCGTGGGGCAGGGCTGCAGGTCACAGGTCTGTTTGCCCACCGGCTTCACCAGAGGGTCACAACCCCGGACGATGTCCTTCCCTTGGTAGCACTTCACATCCCGCATCCTCACGCCGATTCCGCAGGTTTTTGTGCACTGAGGAACAGAGAGAGGGGGGTGAGGTGAGACCCTGACATCATGGGGTCTGTGCTAAGACAGAACCTGATAAAAAAGGCTGTGGTAGCTGGAGATGTCAGGGCATGGGGGGGTGAGCTCTTCCCCTGGCTGAATGTCACACCTCAGCCCCACACCACTGGCCTCTTACGCTGTCTTTGCTGCCAGCACCGTCAGCCGCCTGCCGCA
>NW_010335147.1:25460-27202 GCF_000700745.2 Antrostomus carolinensis
CGAAGTGCCACAAATGATCTGGCCCAGTCCATACATGCTCCATGCCACCAGGGTGGCTGCAGCTCCCCAAGACCACAGGACCCCCCCCACCAGCACCCCAGGGGTGGGTTTGCAGATCCGCTCCCGCGCCTGACGCTCACTGCCTGCTGCCCTTTGGATGCCTCATCGGGCTGGGATTACAGCCGGGCTGCTTTGGCTAATTATAGGCTGCAAGGATGGTTTGCAAGACTAAACAAAACGAGGCGCCTGGAGCACGGACAAGGAGGGCTGCGTTAGGGAGGGCTTGCAGGGAGCTGGCCACAGCCCTTCACAGCTCCTTGCCCCAACTCAATGGGCTCAGCCCCACAGCCACCGAGTCCAGGCTGCCTCTGTGGATCAGGCAGGGTGCTGGGGCAACCTGCATCCCCAGCCCCTGCATCCCCAGGGCTCCATGCACACCCCACCAGCTTCTGCAGGGTAAGGAGGGAGAGAGAGAGAGAAATTAAAAAGAGATAGAACAGAGAAAAAGAAATAAGAGAGAAAAGAGAGAGATTAACAAGAGAGAGAAAGGAAAGGAAGAGATATAAGAGCGAAGAGAGGGAGAGAATAAAGGGGGGGAAGGAAAGGAAAAGAGGAAAGGAAAAGAGGAAAGGAAAAGAGGAAAGGAAAAGAGGAAAGGAAAAGAGGAAAGGAAAAAGAGGAAAGGAAAAAGAGGAAAGGAAAAAGAGGAAAGGAAAAAGAGGAAAGAAAAAGAGGAAAGAAAAAGAGGAAAGAAAAAGAGGAAAGAAAAAGAGGAAAGAAAGAAAAAAAAGCAAAGAAAGAAAAAAAAAGCAAAGAAAAAAGCCAAAGCTGACCCCAAACACCTCCTCTCATTCCCGTTCTCCCTGAGCACAGTCAGTCCTGATGGCACCGTGGCAGGGCACGGCCCCCCTGGACACTCCCTTGAGGGCAGTGTCCTGCAGACCTTCATGCATCTCCTGGGGTTATTTTGCAGGTGGTGTGGCCCTTGGTACGAGGGGAAGGGGCACCAAACACTCAGGGCGAGCACATGTTGTAGAAAGGGGATTTCCTCCCATCTCCCTCCCGCAGATCCCCCACGCTGCCCTCGGCTCCCTCCCCGCTCACCTCCGACCAGGGGGTCGTGTACCACTTGAAGCATGGCCGCTCAAAACACGTCGTCTCCTCCACCGGCTTCTTGGCGATGTCACAATCAGCCGGGTTGCGGGTCTTGATCTTCCCGTTGACGATCTCCAGGCAGAGCACAATCCTCTTCTTCACACCCCGGCCGCACGTGGTGTTGCACTGCAGGGGCATGAGCAGGGCCAGCTGAGACACTCACACCTCAGTCTGACCCCACTGCAGGGCATTCCTCCTCCATCGCCCCCCAAAACTGAGCCCTCACTCCAAGCACGCCCCAGCCCTGGGGATGCTGCACTTACCCGCTCCCAGTCCTGTGCCAGCCAGTGCGAGGGGCAGTTCTTGTCCCCGCAGGGATGGATGGCCAGCGGCTTTGTCTCCAGGTTGCACTGCGACTCCGGCACCACTCGTCCGTCACTGGTTTTGCAGTACACGTGTCGGATCATCCTGCCCTGCCCGCAGCCGCCGCTGCACTGAAACCACACCAGGCACAACGGGTGGTCAGCGGTGGGGAGGGCAGCATGGATCCATCCCTATTCCCGCAACAGGGACCAAGATGCCCCTGTGGCGCTCAGCTACCTCCCCAGCCCTACCTTCCCCAAATCACAGAATCCCAGAATGGCCTC
>NW_010335148.1:0-3051 GCF_000700745.2 Antrostomus carolinensis
CCTGTGAAAGGTTGCAGACAGATTTCTTCCATCATTTTCCATTCCCATCTATTTTAGAATAAGATAAGTTTATAAGTGTGGAAGAAACAGACATCATCTACATGAAATTACCAGCTTTGAAATGTTTTCCAGCTTTAGCTAATCAATTCTCTTCTAAGAAAGAGATCCAAAAGGTTAAATATGTTTTTCTGTTGTGTAAAAATCTTATTTAAAAAATAAAAAAACCAACCCCTGTGAGATTTCCTCCTTTATCTCATTAAATATTACAGGAACACACTCCAAAAAAACAGTTTAATTTACAAACCCTGATGTGCTTGATCCTTTGATTCTTTCCTGATTTTCAGATCAGGCACCTGCCAGAAAATAAAAGCAAAGCACGTTGCAGTTGGAATCTCCCTGTTTGAAATACCAGCAGTTTCACTAAGCTCACAGAACAGCCTCAACTAGAATGGATTTTGCCAGAGGTCATTAATCCAACCCTCAATTAATAGTAACTTGGTTATGCAGGAGAACTTAAACTCTTTATTTTACTGCTCAGGGAGGGCAGGTGAGGAAGTGTTTTGCTTCTGAGTGCAGCTTCTGGATACAGACATGTCCATCAAATCCATATTTTCTTGATTTGAATAAAAAACCAATATTTACCTGGTTTTAAGATCATTGAGAATCTGTTAAATTACCTCATTTACCAAAATAATCTCATTTTAACTTTCATTTTAACCCACAACAACTCATTTACACCCTATTTCTCTTTAACAAAGACCTGACCTCCAACAAAAGGTCACAGCGATTCCTTTAAGCCCTATGAGGTCGCAATTAAGAAGAAAGTCATTAATAGCCAACAGAATTTAATGAATTAAACAAAAAAATTTGCTTTTTCTTATAGTGGTTAATCTTATCAACCAGCTGTTAAATTTGATATGAAGAGCAAGGAAACAGAACACAGCTCAGCCAAGTTTTAATGAATCTTTCTCTAATTTAAAGTCCTAAAGAAGGACCAAATTCCCTATAAAGTCTCAACTTTTCTACTCGTTTCATGTGGCTCCTGGATTTTTATTATTAAATTAAATAATATATATAAAATAAATGATTTATTTTTATTAAATATTATTATAAGCAACTTTCTGAAGTGGCTTTTGCAGGTAAAAGAGCTTTTCCTAAAGGATTGAACTTTTTCCTCCTCGTTTATGACACAAAACAGAAGGTTGATGGATTTTCAGCGCGAGCCGGGCGGCTGTAACTGATTTGACTCTCTTGTTAGGTTTACAACAGCAGAGGACCAAATGGATCTCCAGGAAAAGCTTTCAAGGTACATCTCCAGCTTTGGGACACGGCTGGACAGGAAAGGTAATGAAATTCAGCTCAATTTTGAGTTTTTTTTATATTTCTGGCTACACTTTTAGTCTATTCAGGTGAAAAAAAATCTCTAAAATCCTTGTGTTTTAGGACAATTGACAAATATTTTCCAGAAATACAGTTTTTCTGATGTTGCTTTGATGAGAGATGAGAGAATCTCAGAAGCAGGGGGGTTGGAACTGGATGATCTTGAAGATCCCTTCCAACCCAAACCAGTCTGGGATGCTAAGATGAGACTAGAAGAACTGAAGGTGATCTGCTCCCTGCCTCGTTTCTGCCACACCTGGGTTATTGGATCATTGCTTAGCTTTTTTTGCTTTGTTTTAGTTTGGTTTTTGGCTTCATAATTTGTTCTTCATCTCCTCTGGAAGATGCTGTGTAATCCACTGAACTGTTCTGATCTTGGATTGTAGATCTTTTTCTGTTAGGTTGGACAAAATCAAGTGTGTTTGATAAAGGTGCTGATAGGTGACTGCATTAGCACACGTGTGGCTGTCAGGCTGAGGGGATCCCAGAATCATTGAGGCTGGGAAACATCTTTAAGCTCATTGAGTCCAACCATGAACCCAACACTGACAAGTCCCCTATGACTAACCCATGTCCCTCAGCACTGTGTCTACACGACTCTTCAATCCCTCCAGGGATGGGGACTCCACCACTGCCCTGGGCAACCCCTTCCAATGCCTCAGAACCCTTGCAGCAAAGAAATTCTTCCTCACATCCCATCTCAACTGCCCTGGTCACAACTGGAGCCCATTTCCTCTTGGCCTGTCCCTAGTTCTGGGCAACCCCTTCCAATAATCCACCACCCTCATATTGAAGAACTTTTTTGGCATCTACATCTCTTTTCCTTCCTCTCAAACACCTCTGCAAGAGATTAAACATCTTGAGGCTACCTTTTTTTTTTCCTTTTCTTCTCTGAAAAGTAGTGTCAGGTATCTGACATGTTTCTGTGGAGAGTTTTGGTTTTAATTTTCATGGCTATGTCATAAAATGTCATTTCTGCTTCATCTGAGGTGTTCTAAGTGCTGTTGTAGATCCTCGTGATATAGAAAACACCGGAATATCATTGCACATTTTTTTCTAGCACTGTTTCTTCACATTTCTCATGGAAACATTGACCTTTTGATGACAAACAGAGTTTGTATTTCATGGTTGGTAGTTTCAGCCAGCTCCATGGCTTTGTGAGAACCATGTCTGCTTACAGAGTGTGTGTGTCTAGAGCTCTGCAAGGACAGAAGCTCCTTTCAGCTGAGCTTCCCAACAGATAGTGACACCAAACAACCAAAGACATCAAAACAGCCACCTACTCTTCATTTATTTTCTTTAATATTGATGATATTGAGTAGTTCAAATCCAGATGAATCCATTTCTATCGCTGTGATTTGTGATACACTATATATTCCAGTATTTATTTACTCTCCTCTCTGTCTCACTTCAAATCAGGCAGAATTGGAACTCAGAGATTAGTCACTGACCATGTTTATGTTCTCACATAGACAGTTCCTCTGGTAAATTACTAACACATCGATTAATAAATGTGGACTGGTGTGATGCGTCATGGCTGAAATGAAAGTCAAAGATGATTTTATTTATTATCTGGACTTTAGAAAAGCCTTTGACACCATGTTCCCCAGCATTCTCCTGGAGAAACTGGCTGCCCACAACTTGGATGGGCATCTGCTTTGCTGGGTAAAG
>NW_010335149.1:0-28162 GCF_000700745.2 Antrostomus carolinensis
GGTGAGCCTGCGGCTCCTTCGCAGCCGCAACCTTACAAATGGGCGCTGGCCAGAGTGGGAGCTTTATTTTACACCATTAATGAGTTCATTTTTGGGAATAACTGTAGATTTGTTATTGCCAGTACAAAAAGTGGGCAGTTCCAATGTGTGAAGCCAACCGATCCTGATACCCGTTCGGGTATTCTGTCCGCATCATCACTGTAGAGTCACAGATCCTGCTCAGCGTGTGACTGTTCGCTGTTTGTACCGGTAACACTCCGCTGCCATGGGCTGTTAGAGCCTAACTGCCCCTCATCGATGTCTACATGAATTTTACAAGGACAGGAATCACCACTGGATTAGATCAATGCTTGTAACTTGAACGGCCAATGAATGCAGAAATCATTAGCCACTTTTAATAACCTGTTTTCTCAGGTTGTCTTTTTATTTATACGTTCACCAAGTTCAGCTCAATAATCTAGAGAAAATTAATATTACAAATTGAGAAGATATTAAAAGTTTTTACGTTTTTGTCCCCTTCCTGATAGTCAATGGAAAAAAAAAAGTCCTCTTTAAGAAGTAATACAACATCTGCAACTGCAATAAAATTGAATTAAATTTAAGCTGTATTGGAAAGCTGTTTAAGAATTGGTCCATCTTGTACAGGAGACAGAGCATTAGGCTGGTCTTGCTTAGAAAAAAGAACTTATTCCAGTTCTCAAGTGAAAATGCAGAATGAAACTTTGGAGACAAACTAGCATAGATGGAAGCAAATTGTCATATCATAAACTGGGATTTTAAAAGAAGAAGGAGTTCTGCCTCTGAGCATTTCAGAGTCCTCCTAAGCTAACTGGAAATAAATACATTTTTTTAAAAAAAAAAAAGTTAACTTGTACAATGTTTCTGAAATTGACTTTTTAACTGATTTAACAGAGCTCAGTACAATTCTGATTTAAATTTACCTCCCCACACTCCAAGAAGTGGTTGTGAGAAAACATGACAGGTAATATTTCTAAAAACTGTGTCTTACAAAGGATTTATTAAACCATTTAGTTTCCAGCCAACTCAGTTCTTGTCTTTATCAGCATTGTGCCTTTTAATGCTCATTATTCATAAATTTGTATGGACTTTTCATAATTTGTGTTAAAATTAGAATAAAATTCTAAAATTTATTATACATTGCAAAAGTAATTTTGTGTCTATAAAACCTAAATAGAGAAAATAACTTTTCCTTCACTTTGTGTTATTGCACTTTAAAAATATGTGAAAAAGTAATTTTCCCTTGAAATACAAATGTTAAATTCATGTGAAATAAAACTTTTTCCCATAAGTTCAGTATTTTTATTATATCGAGGAAAACAACCAAAATTATTAATAACTTGTAACCTAGACATGGAGTAACCTCATTATCTGATCAAGACAATTCATCCTCAAAGAACAATTCTAATGATGAAGGCTGATATTAGATATTTGATGGCTTGCTGTCATCACATGCTAATATTAGCTTTCATTGTTGATCTGGCCTTTTTTGAATGATTCTCCTTAAGCTTTGTGTTACGTTCTTATTGTGAATAAAGGAAAACAGCAAGTAGAACAAATATTTTTAATAAAATCCAGATTCCAAGCAACTGAAGTTCATGGATAAACATTGGAATCAGCAGTAAGGCCTGCTTTTACCAAGCAATAGCAATCATAATTCTTGTATTCCTTCTATCAGCCCAGGAAAAGTTATCTTATACTTGATAGCAAATAACACAGGATTAACATAGGATTTAAAAAAAATTTAAAAAATTTTTTAATTGTAGTAGGTTTTTTTCTGAATTTGAAGCAAGATCCAATAAAACATTTATTCGGTAAGAGGTGAGTAATTTTACCGTGTGTCAGTAGGTGGTGCCTGCGCCCTGTTTAGTTACAGCGCAGCCCTTGGCTGGGTGCGAAGAGGCTTGCACTATGGTTAGCCACAAGACACAAATGGGGATTTTCATCTTACAGCTGAAGAAAATACCAGGAAGCAAGGATAAAATCGGATAAAGGATTTAAACATCCACATTCAAAATGTAATACCGAAAATTCTTGCTTATTTCAAATGCTGCAAGTGCCCAGCTTGCCAAGATCGATTTTAAACTTTGTCTTACCGCTTTCACAAGAAGGAGCCTGGTTCTGCTGCTGAGTAGTTCAAGCACTCGGTGGCAGTAGGGAGTTTTAGAATTGACATTTTGTAGGGCTGATTCAGTTTAACCTGGAATAGAAATGAGATAAAAGACAGTTCTGGGAAAAGAGTATTGGATTATAGAACTGTTCCTTTTATGAGAGCACTAAAGACTTGGCCAGAGAGGTGTACATGCACTCTCTCTCTCTCTCAGCCCAGGGTGGAGCCTTTGGTCTCAGTCCCCTCATCTACATGGACAAGATTCTGACTTTAAGCCTTGTATCCAACTACAGCCACTTTCCTGGGACATTAATATGATGAGGATCAACAACATTCACTGTCTTCACTGCTCTCTTAGGTAAGTAATGTTTCTCATCAAGGCAAAAAAAATATTTAAAATGCTGGAGTACCCAGAAACTCAGGATGATTTAATTGTGAATTAAGACAGTAATCAGTCAACATGCTTGGTGTATTGTGGTGGGGCAACCACAGGAAAGAAGATTAACATTTACATTTTCAAGACTGCTTGTAGTTTTTAAGAGCATTTTTACATGTTACGCATCTTCAGACACACTTATGAGCATCAGCAACAGAAATACTACAGCAGTGAAAAATCATGGGCATTTTTCTCTGGTTTCGATTCTTTGTTTTTCACAAAATCACCCAGAATATATAGATGAAAACCAGACTTAAACTCAAGCTTCCTGATTCTAAGACACTGCTTTTATCACAAGGTTCTTGCTATTTCTTATGAGTGTGTTGTTTATTCGCGGAAAATGGATCCTGGTGCTGCCTGCATTTAAGGCTCAACTTTCTAACCAAGAAAATGACGTGTTTAAAACTGGTGCAGGAATGTGGATTGGGAGAGGAAGGTCTTAAATGAAAGCATGACAGCTCCTTGCTAGACTGGTTAAGTGAGATGACTATCCCTATCTGTATCCCCTTCTGGGTCAGACAAGGAATAGAGACCAATTAATTTAATAGCAGGACACAGCAAATGAGAAAGTCAACCTAAAAGCAAACATTGTCTGCCTGATTAGAGAAGGTGCAGCTCAGCATAATTTCCATTACTTTCAAATGATCTTGCTTGTGTAGAGCTTAGCAAGTAGGCACTATCCTCCATATGTAGATATGTCACTCAGAATAAAACACCCAGAGACTGAACATAATGCCACCTATTCTGTTCAAGCTGCTCTCAGGTTTTCTGACAATTTCCACTTTTATGACCTTGCCTCACTTGAACCATTCAATCTCATGGCAGGTGCTGAAGATTTTTGTTGCACAAAAAATTCAGTCAGCACAAATTATTCAGTAATTTCTAAGAATCAAATTGTAGAAGGAGGCACAGGCACTATGGTATCCCCTTTTTGGGTAGTAGTAAAGAAATTCTTATATATTACTTGGATCAGAGATTTTTAATGGACAAGGAGAAAGTGGTGCTTTCTGCTTTTCTCATGTCTGAGAAACTTCATTCACATTTGTCCAAATCACTTTGATAAATCACAGTGTATGCTCAGTCAACTTGCTGAGCTTCATAGCTAAGGAATCTGAAGACTGTGTCTACATGGTGTACTCCCGAGCCTGCCTGAGACAGTTTGGACTACCCTGAAATGTGCTTCTGACCTGACACATACTTTCACTGTTTTGCCTCAGTGATTGTACTGATGGTGGCCAGGCACAATAGACAAAAAAGGATCCAGAGATGAATGGAAAGAAAAACAAAAGGAGAAATGGCTATTGCTGTTAAACAGCTTCTTGGAGTTGCTAAGGAATGCCTTGCTTAATAAGGAAAGTAGGGCCTAAGAGCTCTCTGAGAAGGATTGGGGGATTCATAAAGGTCAGTATCAGGAAGGATCATTAAAGAATTTAACTTAATGCTGTACACAGTGGGACATTATGCCTCTGTTGAGTCATAGTAACTGTGACTGACCAAAAGCCAGGACAGGCTCAGCAGAGACACTAGAAACAGAAATCTTAAAGGAAAATAGAAGACTGTGACAGTAAGGGAATGACATCCAGAGAGAGGAGGTGGACAGAGGACTGACTAGCAAGGGACAGCATGCAGGACTGGAGGGAAGGGTAGGACTGGATGTGACTGAAACTGAGAGCCAGGAGGAGAAGGCTGGAAAAGGGAGGTGAAGATTGAACAAAGGAACCTGAGAGCTAAGGGAGGTCAGGATTGGTATACAACTGGCCAGGAAAGAAGAAGAAGCAGCATTAAAGCTATGTGGGGATTAAAAAAGCAATACTGTAGGTCCTGAAGGTACATAGAAGATTAAGGCTGTGGGGAATGAGCAAAGGAATCCAGGGCTGGTACCACTTCCTTTCACAGCTGGAGTATCACCTTTTCTCTGCTGTCAGCAAACATCCACAATGCTGACTTGAAAGTGGCCTGTCACACTCTGGCCTGACTGATAACTCAAATCACCCAACCCGCTAGTACTGTCAGTTACTCCACCGGATCAGCTGGCAGACATCTGTCCTATGTATCTAAGGGAATCCAATCCTTTTGATGACTTTAGTTAGTACCTTTATGATGCTCTATGTTAGCTTTTCTTTTTGCTCATCTAGCATATCCCACCTGATAATATGCTTACAGCTGGAAAGTTAACTACTCTGTTATCCATATAATCATGAACATGCACAAAAGATAAACTATTTTTTTTCTAGTAATCTGATTATTTTTGAGATGCTCCACTTCAGAGCCTTAAAAGTCACTCAGACTTAACAAGTTAATAACCAGTTAATAAGCCACTTATTTCCAGCTTCCAATGAACATCAATCCCACCTTCTTCTGGATATCTCCAATGCATTGAGAAGCTCTATTTTTATTTCAAAATATTGATTATTGAGTAGATTTCCCAGGGATTTAGAAGAAAAGAGTGTGCACATCTTATAGCCCAGCTATATAGCTTTAGCTTACTACACTAAAAGCCAGGCCTCCTGTGATTTACCAACCATATGAATCATTCAAGGAAGAAGTATAATACCACAAAGTTAATTTGTTCCACTTTCCACACAAGCAAGCAGAGATCTGCACAAAGAGCCCTTTCATCCCTGTCAATATGCAAGCTAGAGTACAGTCTGACCCTAGGAAAGTGTTTTGAGTGTGTTTGCTGAGCTGAATCTGATAAGAAACTTTAGAGCTGACTCATTTAAAGGTTTTCGAACAGAGCAAGAGGATCAGTGTTTCAGGATTGCATGGTACTTTATATACCAACCCAGACAAGAAACAGCACTAGAGCTGTAGTTTTGTGGGATGTCAGAATTACAATGTACCTAGTGTTCTGACTGGTAAAAGGCATAGGTAGCATAAGATGAAAGAGCTTGAACTGGAACTATTCCTGTTGTTTAGGACTGTTGATGTCCTTCTCCAGTCCAAAGAGTAGACATGCCAGTGCGTCTGAGTGCCTCAATACAGAGAACAGCGACATCATTGTATTGCTCTTCACAACACCCCCAAAAAAGCCATGGAAGGGAACTGCTTGAGTTTCAGAGAAATTGAAAAGAGAAAGATGTGGATTTGTAAGGTTGGAGAAGGGTGTCTTGTTCTGTAAATGGAAGGAAGGATGGAAGGCATTCTTGAGAGCAGCGAAGGAAATGGAATAGCCTAGGATAAACGCAAAACAAACAGCCAGTTAGCAAAAGGCATCAAGCTGGACCACATGGAGTCCGTAGAAATACCTGTGGCCTACACAGTCAAGTCTAGTTCTGAATGAAAAGGATGCGAGGTTTTCATTAATTGGGTGGAGACCAGGACAGTATGGTTTTTATCAACACTGAGATAAGCAACAGATTCATTACAAGAACTAGGGGGAAGTCTTTTGTGCCAGCACAAGATCCATCATTGATAGTTTAGTTCTCATAAGGACAATTTATATTAATGGATTCAACTACTCATGTTTGCCAATGAAAAATAATCATGTCGAATCCAGACAGACAGCTTGGACTGTAGGCTTGACATTAGGCCCTTTTAGAAGTGCTGCGTCTACACATGTCTACTAAATCTGCCGCCGCAGATTTCCCCACGTGATGTCACTCTCGGGCAGTTTTGTCAGCCCTGATCTTTGCCTACAGCAGGACTATGAACTCCAGATGGCAAGCACGTACACAGAGCATCACTTTGTTTACAGTATCAGAATTCTAAGTGGCTTAAGTGCAATTTTGCTGTTGCTTTCAGTTTTGGACTTGCTTGGCACTGCTTTTCACTGGTTCCTCTACTGACTACTTAAGACTGATTTAATGAATGTATTGTATCTAGACATTTATTCTATGGAAGTTTAAAAGCATGTACAATTCTATCTGTATTTGATAACTGTCTTTTAAAAATAAACCCTGTTACTGTATAGTGAGGCTTGGACAGCAGCATATATTTTCCTGTTTTTTCTGCTTACAAATAACACAGTTTTTTATATAGAGAAGGCATTAGACTATCTAGTCTATTCAAACCTAATGCTCCTAAGCACACCACAGGCAGCCACCAGAGAATCTGCTCAAGTTATTAGGCTATTTGTAGACTTCATTGTATTCACTGCACAGTGTTGCCTATTACTGCAATTATTACACATAAGAGTAATCATCACTTTAGTCAGGGGTTCCAGGATAAAGGCTCTTCACGTGTAATAATGTGTTTCTGCATAATTTTATAAAACTGGACAAGATTTAATGTTCTACTGCAAAGGACATTAAAAAGACACAAAGACATGGCATCTTCATTGCTTGAAAAGAGAACACTGAACATCTTCCTTTGGTCAGCCTGCTAATAGTGGGAGGAAAGGTGCCAATCTATTTGCTTAGTACCAATAGGCTTCTCTGCCAAAGAAATGACAATCTGCTCTATAAACACTGATGCTTAAACAGCAAGTTTAAAAAAAATCTGTGTGTGGCTAGTCATGTTGAGTCAGATTGTAGCCCACAAGATGTCTATTACTTATCTGACCTATTCTTTATACTACGTTTGGTTTATCTTCATGTTTTTACAGACACTTCTCATAAATTACCTGCTCAATTAAAGTTTCACCTTAATTACTCATGAGAAGAAAATCAACAGTGAGTGGAACGCAGCGATGGAACCAGCAGTCAGTGGCAGCATTACAGAATATGCGATGGCATGAGTTACGTAAACAATTTATTCATCTTCATTGAAGTTATACTGAATCAGCACCAAGGCCACCTATGAGAAACTCTCTCAGATGAGTAGCTGTAACTCATAGGACTTCCACAGTCATCCTTATAAGCACAGCTGTTTACAGGATAAGAGTCCAATAGCTGAAATATTTGCTAAGAACAGTGGTCCAGTTCCGCGAACCTTAGCTAAATGTTGAATAGCTAGAGAAAGAATTCCAACTCTATTAAGTTTTCCTGAGATCTAACATTATATGCTACTGTTTCAGAGAAAGGAACCCTGAAATCTAAAGTCTTTTCCATAACATTTAAATTTTCCCTGTTATCCAAAAAGATATAGAATATTGTTACGTGTTATATATCAGACTCTCTCATAAGATCTTGTCCCACCATACACATGAAGTTCAGCTAGTTAGAGCAGCTAGATTCTAAAAACAGAAGCCTCACAGCTTCATGTCATTGGCCAGCCCTACTCTGTCTCAGGGCTCCATCTATTTGCCTCCCGGTACTTCAGGTATCAATACATAGTTTCATATAACTTCTCATCACTTTATGTCAATGTTTCCATTGATTGTTTAAAGTGAAAGAAGAAGCAATTTTCCTA
Source organism: Antrostomus carolinensis (assembly GCF_000700745.2). Taxonomy (NCBI): domain Eukaryota; kingdom Metazoa; phylum Chordata; class Aves; order Caprimulgiformes; family Caprimulgidae; genus Antrostomus; species Antrostomus carolinensis. The sequence goes on from NW_010335149.1 coordinate 7,857, forward strand.
TAATAGCAGTAAGATCAATATTCACTAATTTTGTAGTATTGCCACTAAAGTTAATTTTGTTTCATTTCTAAGATTAGATTAGAACCTGCATTCTTCTGAGACTTCTTTTCAAGTAATAGCACTGCTTCTGTGATAACAACTCATCACTCTGGTCATAATACCTATTACAGAATTCTAATGTTGTTTTGTAAAATGTTTTTGTGATTTTAGGTAAAATGAGATACAGTATTACTTTTATAGTAGACATTGAGACCTATATAAAGAAGAATGTACATAAATGCCTAGATATTTTTGCAGTATTGATTTATTTTAATCTTTGTACATAAACCAAGGAGTGTTACTCACCTGTTGTGATTAAACAAGAGAACAACAGTATTCCTAGTTTCTCACATTATCAGGACAGTTATGGGATAGCTACTGTACTTTGATAATATTCACACAGTAAGAAAGTTATCATTCTACTAGCTGTTCCTACAAGACCTACATTTTTCCCAGTAGCTGTATATCATTAAAGTGGAATAAACTATTAGATAATGTATGATACAAAAATAAGAAGATAAAAATATCTTCTCTGAGCAGCTAATTGAGGAAACAACATTTTGTAGCAATCATTGCGTGTTTAATAATGGAAAGATATTTTGAAAAGAGGATGTTGATCCTCTTTCTAGTGACTAAAATTTGAAGTAGTCTGAGCAATGGCAGTATAACAGTTTCCTGTTCACGTAACATGTTTGCACAACATAATATTGCTGATAACGCTAACTAGTAAAGTGTATAACACCCAAAGGATGTGCATGTGTCTGGGAATTCCCATGGTCCTTCCTGTCTACCAGTAAAGGGTATTTGTAGGAATAAGACAAAACCAACATCTATGGGCTAATCAGGCAAACTCTTATTCATACAGTTTACAACTCTTCACCCTGTTGACCCCTGAAATTTACACTTCAAATTTCCGTATTTAAATAATCAATTACATAGCTAGTAATAATCCAGCTTTCTGCCAACACTTGTCTCAGAAATAAATAACATGCCGTAACAGAAACTCTTTTGAATTTGATTCTGTTTTGTGCATGTAATTTTTCTAGGACAGTTAGAGGCAAAAGTGATTCTACTCTGTTTCTGGCTTTTCTTTGAACCCACAGAAACCAGTAGGTCAGGTAGTGGTCTAGCTGCTATTGCTGAAAGCAGAGTATTTTGAAGCACACCAGGACATACCAGCAACTTGCACTCACAGTGTGCCCCCATACAATTATTTGTCTGTAGTAATTTGCTTGCTCATTCTTGCAGGAAAAAATTGCACATGATTGGGGTTGTATGTAGGGATCTGACCCTTCGATAGTTTTTCCCTTCTGTGCTTCACTCACTGCTGTCAAGCAAGTATCTTCATCTCTCCATGCATCATTTCTGCCTCTTGCTTCATAAATTCAGAGCAGCTGTGTTGATCTGCTCTCATCAAGCACTCTCAGATCTATGTATAAAAAGTAAGCTATCTTTGCCACAAACTGCTTTGTTCATTATATTAATCTGACTGTGGTCTGCTATGGACCATATGCAATGTAAGGAGAAAAAGATGTATGTTAAGTTATAACTGCATGTTAAGTTATAACTTTGACATTACTCATGTAATAAGATTGTTTAAGTTCTAAAAATAGTGGCCAGTGTACATCAGTTTTCCTATTTCCAGATGATTTATTAAAAAAGTCAAATATTCAATTTTTAAGTAGGAAAATAAGCATCAAAACCAAATATATTTATTTTAGATAACGTAATCTGAATAAAAACATTCATCTATGATATGTTTCCCACAGGGATTTGCTATCTGCAGAGAAGCTTCAACATCACTGGGAGTCACAGCTGAAGCCAAATTTCCTTGGATTTTTTTGAAAATCATTAATAAACCCGATAGTTTTGTATGCCATCTCTCCACAGAACAATGCAATTTCTATTCTCACTAAGACACAGTCCCAGAGAAGTATATATTGTATGTGTATCTGATGCTTTGAAAAAGACAACAGCTATAACCCAAAGAATTTCAGCATGTGTGGTCTGCATTACTTACCACTCTTCTTCTAAGAGGGTTATGAAACAAACGCTGGGGTCCAAAGTAAACAGTGTTTCAGCCGTTGATTAATAACACGTCATGGATGTAGCCTATTAAATGGCGCCTGATCAGATCTGTGGGAAGTACCTTTCCAAATACAGTAAGGTGCCAGTGTGGACAAGGCAATGTGTTTCTTTGTACCTTATTTTTAAAGCTCTTCTGTTAATATGTTTGTAAATCAAGCCACTAGTCTTGTCTTTCATACTGCAGCTTGCTTTTCAGGCTTTTCCATGAGAACACAATGCTGGTACTTCAGTATTCTAGAACACTTAAGATTTCTGGAATTACATGTAATTTTGATAACTGGAAGGAAGTTTCTTATTGCTCATACTCATGTTTGTTGCAAGTTTTTATAATTTAGAAATCCTCATGTGCAAGTCTCACTTCCTTCCCTCTAGGGATCATGAAGGTAGATTTTTAGTACTGGCTGAAGAGTTTTATTTTTCGTGCAGTTGTCCATTCATCTTTAGATTTAGTTAATATATATTATGTGGCAAACAGTGCTAGGTGTAATATAGGAAATTTGGTGGGATACAGAAAACAAAACAACTGATGTCTCAAAAGCTCCAAGGTCAGAAGCAAAAACTGCAGCAGAAAAGTTAAGGAGAGATAGAGGGTGAGGGAGGAAGAGAGAGAGAAAGAGAGGAAAGATGTGCCTCAGAACAATGATCTTAAGCGCTTGGGTCATCAGGGAGGAGACGGGCATTGTGAGTGCAATGCAAACTTTCTCAGACAATCTCTTGCTATTTTTTCTTTGTTCTTTCTTATAAAACAACAGAATGAATTCAGAAATTTTATGAGTCTCACTTCTAGTCATTATTTCAGTGGCAAAATATAGAAACAGACTAAATCCTGTCTGTCTATTCAGAAACATTCTGAAAGATTGTAAGATATTAAACAAAAGAACAGTAAGGTTTGGGGACAAAACGAAAAGCAGGCATTCAATAGGATTCTCATCTGTCATTGCTCATTGTGGTAAAGGGGAAAGTAAGATGTGGAAGAAGATATACTGGTTGCTAATTTTTGCTGTCCTTCCTCACATCTCAACAAATTAGTTCTGTGGCTGTCACATCTCACGCCTGAACCTCTCCAGGGATGGGGACACCTTTGCCAGACTGTCCCAGTTTTCTAGGGTTTGTGCATATTGATTCAAGGACTCTGAGTCCTCGTGGTGGCCTCAGAGTACAGACCACATAATAATAGCTGGGCAGCCTGTTCCAATGGTTGACTACCCTTTTGGTGAAGAAGTTTTTCCTAATATCCAACCTAAACCTCCCCTGGTGCAATTTGAAGCTATCTCCTCTCATTATATTGCTTGTTACCTGGGAGAAGATACTGTCTCCCACTTCTCTACAACCTCCTTTCAGGTAGTTGTAGAGAGCAATAAGGTCTCCCCTCAGCCTCCTTATAGTTATATGCTCCTTATAGATCTCCTTATATACTTACAGATTCAGGGCATTTCTGAAACCCTATGTAGTAAACAAGAGAAGGGATCCCAGAATATAATCCAGGGCTTGACTTTGCCTCTCTGGAAGTGAGTAGATAACCAATCCTCATGCTCCATCTCCCCCAAGCCACGGTGCTTTGAAAACATAGGGTCTGGTCCAAACTCTGGTAACCTTGGATACTCTAAAACAAACATTTCATGAACTGTATAAAGTAAATTTGCCATGCTACTTGCTCTGCTCTAAGGCTTTAAAAGGATGCCAAAATGAACAGGCAGGAGCAAACCCTGCATCTTGAAGACAGACATGTAATATGGTATCAATGGTATCACAGAAGCAAAAAATTTTAATTGGTGAAATGGTCCCTTCCTTCTTCACTAGAAAGACAGCATTTTCTCTAAATTTGAGTCTGGACCAGTTCTAACCAAGGTGATCTGATCAGGTTTTTGGTGCTTACCCAGGGAATCTGTTTGATAGCCAATATATTGTTCTGTCATTATCCTGAAGATTAGTCCTGGTCCCAAGAATTACCCTAGTATTCTTCTTCTTTCCTATTCTAATACTTACTGTATGATGCTATTCCATTCCCAGAATTGTCAGTAATCATCTTACTCCCTTTATCAGTTAGTTGTTGACTGATTTAGAAAACAGTGTAAAAATATCTAAAGTGAATTGGGCTGAAAGACTGTAAATGATGCAGTAAGGAGCTATGCAGTATCTTCAAGGCTTTTAAACACAACAAAAATATTTACTTAATCATCTCTAAAGTATATTCTTCAGTAAACAGCTACTCCAAACAGTCTTTCCTGTTCATGGCTTAAATTTAAAAAAAAAAAAAAAAAAAAAAAAAACCATAAAACTGGAAACTAGAGATATCATTAACTCCCCTTAATTTATACTACACAGAGCCCAGCCTTGGTCCATTTAATGCAAGTGTTTATTCCTCTGGAAAAATCATGACTGCCAAAAATAACATCTTGATGAATGATGATTAGCAGTAAATACAACATGTTTATATTATGTTATGTATGTAGCCCTCAAAAAGTCATAACAAAACAGAGTCGTTGCCTTGACTAACTTAATCAGACACAAAAGATATCTCAGATGGAGAACGTGGTGCAGTGGAAAAGATGGAACAACAAATACAAGATGTGGCCTCTTTTCAGACATACACTAAGGATGATCACAATTGTTAACTGCTTTGCCATTAGCAGGACATTGTTATCTGAACACACTTTGAGAAGTGAGGCTTGAGGAGCCATATGTAAGTAATATGGGCTTCTGAAAAGTTGTATTTCTCCAGCAAGGACACAAATGTCTTCCCAAACTAACAACACATTTTTATAAGTCAGTCCCTATGGTACTTGGTTCACTGCAGACACTACAGAAGGTGCAAGGCCAAATTCATGCCTGTCACCTGCTATTATCTGCAGGATGCACCTCATGAAACTTGCAAAGGGTGATCCCCTTTGACATTTGTGTGATGCATTTTAAGAAACATAGTTTTACTAGATAATGCAGAGAAAGGGGACAAGAAACTTCTCAAACTCCCTGAAGACACTGATGGGAATACTGTTTCATTCTGAATCTACTTTAAATGTAAGCAAATGGATATTAAATGTTTTGATGAATGAATATTTCAGTGTGTTTTTTTCTGAATGACTGAAGATGACAAAATATTGTATTTTGTCATTCTAGCATTTATTTTTTCCAGTACTCCATAAAAAGGTTGGCATTTCACTTGTGATGAAAATACAATGTATGTTTTAACGATAGCATCCCCAATTCCGATTTTTGCAGTACTGGGTGAGACAAGGATGTACTTTGTTTTAATAAGACTGCAGCCAAAATCTTTTAAGAGTTAAACATTCATTAAACACTTCTGTTAATATGAAAATGTTCTCAATGCACTAACAAAATACTATAAGTAAAACTGAAATTTTCACTCCAGACATGTTTCTGTAAAATAAAAATATATTATTTACTCTCTCTCAAAGTCTGTGTAGTCTGAAGCTTAACCAAAACTCCTCTCTGCCAACTGAGTCTCAAGAGTTTGAAGGAACTGTGGATATGCATTTGAGATTTAAGACTCTAACTGTAGTTTTTTATTAGGAAGGACCCGGACACCACTGGAACTGCATTTCAGACCCTAAGAATTGATTTGACAATCCTCAATAATTATTTAAAGCAATACAGGGACATGTCACAAGAAGATGAGAAGAAAGTGTTTGTTTTTCTGGTATATGTCAAGGTCAGGGATCCTATTGCCAGAAATAAAGATGTTTTTGTTTTCTTCTGATGATCTAGAATGTATAGTATTGGAGAACTCTCTTAGTTATGATGTCAAATCTGGAACTATAAAGGCCTTCACACTTTCATTTGCTTAAGCAGACAGAAAAAAAAAAGAGAAAGAAAATAAGGTAGAAATATGTACAATTTACTCAATGCCATAATGACAAGAAGACATTCAGAGAGACAAATATCTTGTAGTTTAAGAGTACTTGTAGTTTAGGAATAATGGTAACCACAATTATCAGTGGACCCAGTCTAGGGCTAAGAAGGTCTGGCCATAGACAGTACAATATAGAAAATACTTAATCATGTGCTTCTGTAATTCTAACTTGGTTTTAGTTGTTAGTAGTGTGTCAGGAAAACAAAAACCATCCTTCATACTCTCAGCTCTATTTTCCACTGCTCATTTCTTCATTACTTTTTGCTTCCCTCTTTGACAAGTCTAATGGCTAGGACAGCTCATGGCCTTGCTCTTCTTTCTCAACCCTGCTGGAAGTTTATCTTAAAAAGAATGTATTTAAATCAAGGGAACTCCCATCTGTACAGATTGTACCAAAAGGAGGTACAAAGAAGTGGTGGTAGAGGGAGAAGGACAATAGGTCCAACTAGAGCCTTACTAAAGCCCACATAGTGCTTTCTGCAACCCACCACTGACTCCACTTTAGTCTCTCCTGTGGTGGCAGGACACACACAGAGCATTTCGGGCAGAGTACACTGAACGCTTCCTGAAGGAGCTGTCTGTGCATAGTTTGGGATTGCAGGTACTGTGACACAGTGAAGGGATAAGTAAGTATACATTTATGACAATCTATCCATAATATGCTTCACATTTCTCAATGTTCCTGCTGTCCTTTTCCTGCTCCCACACTTTTGCCACTGTCAGTTACCTTTCCTCTTGGCTGTGGGATGTAACTGCGACCCTGGCAGTGTAACCCTGTGCCAACAAACCTTAACCAGGAAAATGAAGGTATTCATAGTTTGTGCCCATCTGAATAGACTGCAACCCTTCCTTAAGGGTATAAAGGGCTTATTCACCAGATTCTCAGCCCTGTGGAAGCATTTCTTCTCCCACATCAGTGGCAGCATGTCTCGCCAGTACTGTAGCACATGGTATTCCAAAAGTCAGTTACAGAAGCTAAAGAACAGGTCAGTGCAGAGACCTGCCATGCTAGGAACCATCTGAGTGTCATGATACTTGAAACCTTGTCCTGTGGTTCACTTCATGCCTGCGTGGCAGACCAACATTTAGATTGCTTTACCTAGTAAAGCACAAACCCACTGCTCATCTGAAGAGAATAACTCAGAAATTAGTGAGGTGGGGGCAGCATCTGCATTCAATTATACATTCCACAAAGCAGTCATGACATGGGACAGTAGGACTGAGCTCATAGTTTGTGGAGAGAGAGAAGACAGGAGACAGAGTCTGGAGTACTGGCATGAGCTGTGGTATCAGTGTGGGTGCAGCACAGAGCTTCAGGGCCCTGGGCTGAGAGAGGTGGCAGGACAGGCAGGGCAGCACTGAGGAGCTGTGGCCCCAGAGCTGTTTTGGAGGCAAAGCAGACATTGTAAAGCTTAGGGGCTGGGAGGATGATGGGAACCAGGTGTGGTGAGAAGGCAGATACCAGGGCAAGGTTCCAGGGGCAAAGCAGGCATGAAGGAGTGAGACCTGAGGCAGGGGAGGACCATGAGAATGAACCTTGAGCATAATGAGGAGGTGCAGCTCATGGCACCACTTCAGATGTGGGGCAGGCACAGAGGTGTGGGCCTTGGGGCTGAGGAGGGCCACCAGGATGGACCAGAAATATAGCAAGTCCCTGGCACAGCTACAGTGAAGACAGTCCCCAGCAGTGCTTCTGAAGCATGGGCACACGCTGAGGCTCAGGGTCTTGGGGGAGGGCTGCCAGGCCCAGCATCTGCTCATGAGCTGGGCCAGGACAGGCACAGGCATGGGGACCAGGGTGCGGTGACAAGAAGGAGCAGCAGAGCTGAGAGGCTAAGAAATGTCAGAATGCCCAGAATTTGGCTCTGTACCCAGACAATGATAAAGAGGAAGGAGGAAAAAATAAATCACAGAGCAAGTGGCAACATGCTCTGTCCCATGATCCTCCCTGGAAACACTTGGCAAAAAAAATGGGCTGCTGTCTTAAGTGATTTGTGTCAAGTGGCAACAACATTTCAGAGGAGCCAGAAACTGTCGTTGTACAAGGCAAGAGCCTGGAGCCTGATGCTCTGTTTTTTTTTGTGGCAAAGCTGATTGAATAGTTTGCCACTCTCCTTTTCCCTTTCTCCAGCTACTCAGCAGAAAGGTTACCCTTAATATCACATTTCTAAATTATTTTAAACTTCAGCAGTGAAATAGTTAATGGTACCATTGTTATTATTTTGCTTTTTTGTGTCCAAAATGTGTCCTTTTCCCATTTTAAAAAAGAAACATGAACTATCTACTCTCTGGAACCGGCTAAAACTGAAGATCTAAAATCCCCAAAGAAATGAAAAAGAGTTGACTCCTATGTATGAAACTTGCTGAGTAACGCTACCCCTTAAAAATAATTCTGCTCTAACTCTTGCAAACTATTTGCTATTCTTTCAGACCACATCCTCTAGAAACAGAAGATCTTACTACTCCATGTTGCATAATGTCTGTGGCAGTCGTGCTTTTTATCAGCTTTATTGGCACTTAAAGAAGTATACAAATATTTTCCAGTTCTTTTTGCTTGTTATGTCTGTATGGTTATACTAAATGCTGTGTCAGAAGTAACTATGAATAGGACACTGTTACATTCCTTAGCACTGAGCAGTACTCTGTCTTTAGAAAGAAGTATAATTTGAAATTGAGAATTTTTTCCTGTGTGGTGCTAACTATGCATGTACATATATATTTACACATATGTATATGCATGCGAGATGCATGTACTATGCATATGTATACATATGTATACAGCAATACATATACATACTGCTATATACATGACAAAATATTGTATTACTGAATGTCACTGTTCATATGTCATATTTTAAACATAATAGATTGCACAACATAAAAGACTGTAGAACAAGATTGTACAACAAACCTGCACTAGACAGATTTTAGAGTTTAATGCCTACTGGTAACAAGACAGAAATAATTACTAAAGTATTTAATTTTATGTCATAGAAAAGAAAACCCGATACAGAAAAATAACTGAAATCAAAAGGAAGGCAAAAGTAAGTGCTTTCTATCTACCTTTCACGTCTTAATTCTGCATTCCTTGAGAACCCTAAATTGCCAAAGTTTATAAACACAGTAAAGTGAAAGTTAGGGTTTTAAAAATCTATTCACACAGGTTTGTGAATGAATATTAACATGACTACAACAGATATATTTAGGACACTAGAGGGACAGATGAAAGTTTGTTTACCTCTGAAATGGATTTTAGTGTAACAATAAGAATGTGTAGACTCAGATGATTTTCCAGGTCTTATATCTTGCTGGTTAAACATGTCCATGATTAAAGGTGTCCAGAAACACATAGTGAGATGTGGAAGCTATGTTACTATGCTATTGAGTACATAACCTCTAAACACCCTGGAGATAGGTATATAAAAATATGAAATTAATTCTCTAACATTTATCAGAAACTGCAGTGAAATCTTCATTACTAGAATATTAAACTGCAGCTAAAGCTGGGATATGTTCAGCTGTGACAATAAGAGTACACTTTTCCATTTAAACAGACAATCTTTTGAAGTCATATAACCTTTAGCCACTGACTTTTACACCTATTTGAGAGAAACTTTGTCTAATCTCTACATCAACCTATATTTGTTGATTTCAATCCATTTGCCAAAGGCTTTTCTCCACTGACCCAGAAGTTTTGCTTATTATGCACATTACTTTATGCCACTTCCTTTGATGCATCTCTCCAGTCAATCAAATACTATTATCATTTCACGGGACATTAATTTTCCAAAACTGTGATATAAGATCATGGCTTTCACACCTACATTTGAGCAGAGCAAATACGCAAAAGATATGCCCTATCCTTAGAGTAAATATAAAGATATATGTGTGTTTATCAATATAAACAAATACACCATAGCTGTCAGCAGAACTGACAGATAAAGTTTGCAGGTAGCTTTGTTCAAGGCACTTAACTCTCTGCAACCCAGTTTCCTTATCCAAGAATGAAAGACTAGAATGAAAGAAGCTAGCACTTAGACCTTCACCTTCCTTTTCTAGTGTTCCTCAGATGTAAGACAGATGTTGTTGCTAGTATAATTACTTTGGCTTGCTTTATCCAAAATACCTTGAAATAGAACAACAAATATTAACATATGTTCCTTGCTAGTGAGTCTGGTAGCAGTGAAAGAATACTAAATACCCTTATGTCTCATAGTTTTCTACTGTACACTACCACAACGAAGTACTTCTTGGAATATGAACAGTAATCATTACAGTGCTGAACTACTTGAAGATAATTAGTTTGGGCTCTGAGGCAGGGAAAGGTCAAAAATTGAAAATTTGAGTATGATTTTAAAAACACAATAGGCATTTAAGTGTATCTCTGAACTCTTTGAACCTACCACGATTTCAAAATTGTGATGGTGACTTCATGAAAAGTGATTATCCTTCCCAAAGCATTTCTGACTGTTGTATTTGCTTATACTTGCAATGAAAATACCATTAGCGCAGTATTTCTCAAGCAACGTCAATGCTTGATGCTGGCCAGGAGTCATAAGCCTCTGGTTTAGGAGATTGCTTAATTCTTTTTTGTAGCATATGCAAATTCGGTATGAGATGGTACAAATAAAACAATATTGCGATGAACAAGTTTTCACCTTTGGGAACAATTAAAATCTGGCTTGGATCACATACACAAGCATTTTTAAGTTTAACACAGGAAGAAGACTGGTGATTAGCAAGTAATACAATACACAACTTTTCACTGCCCAAAATACGCAAAAAAATAAGACAATACTAAATGAGAGAGAAACTACTGTGCACTCAGTTTGGACAACAACACTACAAATACAAATTCATATTTTGCACAGTCATGGCCTCTCAATATTGAGACTGTAATTTTTCAGATATTCTTCTAAGCTACTAAAAATTTTTTAAGCTCTGTGGTGTAGTAATGATAGGGTAAGATATGTGTCTGTCTGCCTGATGATGCAAACCATAAAGAGTGCCTGGCATTTATTCTTTTTGTTAATTTCTGAGCACTATTGCAGGTAGTGTTTGAGGCTATCTACATGCTAGACATTCTGGAGCCTGACTGCTCACAGGATGCCTGTCTTTATGCAGTATTGTGACATTCAGCAGGTTTTTGCTAACACAAGTTTTATAGATTCAGAGAACTCCCAACTCAGAGATGCATTCTGAGAAAGCCTAGTCTTGTTGACTTTGAAGGCATGAGTCTGTTTTCATGGGCTTTTTGCATAGAGTTTGTTTGTGGGAATTATACTGACTTCTCCCAAGGTGGCATCTGTTAGGTATAAACATTCATTCACATGTTCAGTCTATGCTTTGATAACTGTTTATCCAGTGTTTTAAACATAAGTATGTGTTTATAATTAAATGGTGCACTCAGACTCTCTGAAGTCTCTCTATGCTCACAAATGGGTTCTGGGTGAATTTATGAGCACTAGGAAGAGACCGCTTGTGTGCCTTCTACCCTGTCATGCAGCCTATTAGTAGTGTGGGTAAGCTAAACGGCCATAGCTATGCCTGCTCAGCCCAAGGCTGCCACTGTACACTCCATAATACCTTGCAGCAACATCAGATGACAGCCAAGTTGCTATACTGTTCCACAACTTAATGTTTCATGTAGAAGTGTCTTATCAGAAATGCAGGTTACCAAGCCTGTCTTAAGCAATGTGGATATCTAGAACACATCAGGCTCTTAGTTGGCTTGGTCTTGGGACTCATATTTCATTTAGCAGTATAAAGGTAGGCTACATATGAAAAGAGTGTTAAAGAAAAAAGTTGCTTCATACAGGTTTCCAAATTAAAAAAAATAGAAAGAAGAAAGCACACTATCTCCTTGTTACTTATCTGGTTTCTGTTTGCAATAAAGCTGCAATAAATCAGCACATTTCTGGTATTGACTTGGTCTTCCTACTCATAATTGTGGTTGAGCTAACAGTGGTTAAGAAAACTCAGTGAAGGTGGGTTTCTAAGAAAATAACATGCTGAGGTATTGGCTCTATAGCTAGTAGAAGAAGGAATCAAATTATTTTGTTCAGCTTTCTTTTAACTAGACACTTACAGTACATATTAGTGGAAATGCATCATTCTACCATAATAATTTGTCTGTCATTAAGTTTTTCCTTTTATCAGTGTGGGACAAGAACCTTATATTCAGCTGGCTTCAATGCTGGCCCCTCAAATCTGTCTATTCAATACAAGGGAGTCATTAGAGTTACTTTTTTTTTTTTTTTACTGGACTTCTGCATGCTAAGGAATAGAAAAAATTAATTAAATGCCTCATCTGTTGCCTAAGATCTATGCCAAGAAGGTGACTAGAAAGTTTCTTAAATTAAAAGTCCCGTTCTACAGAAATAAAATCCCTTGGTATCAAAAAAATATTGGGTGTTTGCTTTTTGGTAGTTGTACACTTTCAATTCACAGACTAGCCTGTTCATTTTCAGAGATTAAAATATTATTAGTTTTTAAATTCAGTATCATCATATTGCTCAGTTTCAAGTACTTTATACTTCTTTGCTCCATGAATCTGGAAAAGATTGATATAAAAGTAGGAGGCTGTGGAAAAGGAAGAACATCTGACTCATGCAATTAGAAATCACGGCCAAACCGCTTTGCAAGGAGGAGGGAGAATGTCCTGGGAAAGCTGAAAACTAGCTGTTGGAAACAAGAAAAGCCAACTGTGTTCGATAGGTCTATGTGAAGCTGCGTATTTGGTGTATCAGTTCAAACATGTACTCAGCTACACACATTTAAAATTAATGTGACAAAAATGGACACAAGTAACAACTGAATTAATGAAACCACTTAGAGTAACTGCAAACATACTGGGGCCTCTCTGCGTTTGAAAGAATAGTTTGGATATGTCAATATTAAAATTACGTTAACAACTGTAAATATTACTAAGACTGATCAATACATAAAACAGAAGTTTTCTTTTGACTAAAAACCGACTCAAAAGTGATGCAATCATATTTGTTAATTAATAGTTTGTACTCAAAGCCAACTCTATTTTGGAAGAGAAGAGACTCCTTTGTGATTTTTGGAAGTTATCCAGTTCAGTTTTTAGCAAGCAGAAGTTTATTCAGTGATGTCCTCTACTCAATATATCAACAACTGAGATTTCAAAATACTTCCTCTGTACATGAAAAATTAAGTAACTGTGGCATTGTAACTGTGAGGATTGCAGCAGGGCATATGGGACCTGATGGGACCGGAGCAGCACACAGACACTGACAAGCACTGGCTACTGTCCCAGAGCTTGGAGATGGCCACCTTCACCTGTAGTAGGAGCAATGCAAGAAGAGCTGGATATAGGGGCAGGCACTGAGACTAGTTCCCTCCTTATTAGACCCTAGATTGGCTAAAGGGCATAGATACTTGAAAAGTGTTTGGGGTTTTTTTATTTGTTTTTCCAATGCAGTGGGCTAAATCACCCCATTTTTATTTGACTAGTAATAAAGACATAAAGGTTTTCTGTTGGAGCTGTGACAAGCATTGCTTGGGCTGGGTTACCTGTATGTAATGGCAAACACGAACAATACAGCCATGGGCAAACATGGATCCAGAAGATGTGGTAAAGGAGAAGGAGCAGCAAAACCAACTCCAGCAGATTCTGATGAACCAACAACTGCAACCATTAGTAACAAACCATGAATAATTATTAAAACCCACTAATAACTAGCAGCAAGACCAACAGAAACTACAGGAAAACCAGTCTTGTTAGCAAACATAGCAATGCCTTGCAAAACATTGCAGTTCTAGGGAGAGAACTAACAGCAATTTCTGTTGTCTGTGAACCCCTGAGAACCAAAGTCCCTGCTGTGGCACTAGGAGATGCTACAGGAAAAATGGCAGTTTTCTTAAAAATGGAGTACAGCTAGCTCAGAAGCCACTACAAAAATGTTTAAGATCAGTAACTTACAAAGGGATGAAAGAGACGCCCAGAGAGATTGCTGTCTCACTGGGAAATGCCACACAATGAGTATGAGCTGCAGGATGGTGAAGCACTACAAATCCCTCCATGCAGCCAATCTAGATAGCATTGGTCCAAGTAAGAAAACTTAGTGAATTTGGCAGAAAACACCCCAGAAATCCAGCCTTGAGCAGTAGCCTGATAGTTCAGAGATTTGTATGTATGTGGAGGCTGAAAACTGAGGCATATTGCAAAGGTAGATACAGGGCAAGGCAAACTAAAACAACTTTGCTGTATCTTTGAGACAGACCTTGGTCCCACTAGCAGTTTGTAATTCAGCTACAAGAAGCTATATGCCTGATGAAAAATTACTTGAAAATGGAACTGGGGTACCAGCTGAGTTTGGAGAGGGATGTATCTTGTAAGGGGCAAATTCAAATACTGAGCTCTTTTTGGCACAGCTGGGCTTAGATTACTCTTATGTGGTGTTAAACAACAAGACTTTGCAGTTGCAAGAGGCACACAGATGAACAGAGAGGTCTTTTCTTGTTTTGTCTTGTGAGATGACAAGAGCAGAGGATGCCCCTTTGTGTGGCATTTCATTCTGTACTTCAGGTACTAAGGAAGATCCACCAGATACTGCTGTTTGTTATGTCCACATACACATGTGAGCTGCCCCTGTGACAATGTACATTTCTAGCCTATGCACAGGAAAAGAAGATTTAACTGTTACTAAGCAGCTGTGGTACCTAGTAATATAGGCCTAAGACTGGGATGCATGGGTCTGGCTCCTGAAAACAGTCTTGGGACATTTAATGGAAAAATATTGTCCTTCTTCTGACCCTTACTTGTTGATCATTACCCAGTATCCTGGACAATGCTGAGTCAGCAGGGAAATGTCTGTAGCCCAAAGGAACTTGAGGGGGGGAAAAAAAAAAAAAAAGCCTTGGAGTGCAGTGTAGTACAGAAGCTCTGGGGAAATATCTGGGGAAGAAGACTGTTCCCACAAACCTTCTGCAACTGGCTGACACTCTCTGGTATCAAGACAGATTTTGTCCAAGGTCAGAGAACCTTTTGTTTTGTACATACTGTTCAGCAGATGGCTGATCAGCTTCCTTTATTCTCAGGTTTTCTGCGGATGATAATCCCCAACACAGTCACAGGACAAGGGATTGAAAGCACCCAAAAAGAGACAATGTGTTCTTTGGGCTTTTCACTATTTGAATGGCTATATGGAAGGCAGCCCAACAAAATACTGGACTTCCTCAGGGAATATGATCAGAGGGCCTATTTGTTCTTTTTCTTTGCAAGTACGAACAGCATCCAAATTTAATGTTTATTCAATGTCTTGGATTAATGAAACATTAGAAGGCTCCAGGAAGGCATGATACTATATAACCACACCTAATATCACACTGGCAAACAGCATGAGTCCCAGAATTCAGAGCATCTCGCTGCATGTTGTGGGCCCTGACAGGTTCAGTCTCCTGTTTATGTTACACAGAGCCCCAGTATTATTTTTTAGAAACTGCTCTGGTTTCCAGGCAGGTGATACACCTTAGTGATCTCTACCAACCACTTCATAAGCAGAGCTCTTCCAGAAAGTGCAAACTGCCCAGGAGTCTCCACATCAGCTTGGCTAAATGTCAAGTCAGTCATGAAAAGACAAAACGCATGAGGTAAAGCCTGAAGAATTAAACTGCCTTTCATCAAGAATTAAGATAAACCCTCTTTAGGTAAAGTAAGATTTTAAATGGAATCTCCTGTTCTATTACGCAACAGAGATTTTTGGGATGGCTTCAATGATCACAAAACCATTAGCTAATTTGCTGGGAACAGGAAAGTAGAGTACACTACAGTGTAGAGAAGACCTCTATAGACTCACTTGACAAGATACAAAGCTAAAAACATAGCATCCTAGATTTTACTCAGTAGATCGGTGCTTCTCAATGGTGTTATAACTCCTGTGGAATTTTGGTTGATACTCAGTGACTGACATAACTAGTTACTACTTTACTAAGTGTGTGTAATGTTGTCAGTATAAACTCACTGATAACAAAACTTGTACGTAGCTCTTTCAAGAGATGCATGTAATTTCTTTGCCATAGGTAGAAGTACCTTAATTTCTTGTAGTTTTCTCAGCATGCTATTGGTTTCCAATTTATTAAAGGCATGGAGTTCAGTGCTACACTGTGAACTTATTCCTTATTACAAGGAATACATAATAGAATTGGGTTCTCTGATTGTATTTTGCTCAGAATAGTGCTCACAGGCCAGAAACAGCATCAGTATGAAACCTTGTCATACTTTTGCTTAGGGTTATGCATTTTTGTTCAGTATATTGCTTGCAAACTGTTAGATGACGATGATGATGATTAGAGTAATAAAAAATTCTCTACCTTTTCATGTGATAAGAAGGAAAGCAATACAGCTTTGTGTAAGATATCTGTGTTACAGAAGTCCATATACAGAGGATTTTAACTTCATTTTAAGATTGTTGTCTATCTAAATAGAGCTGCTTAAAGATTCCAGAGAGCTTAGGGCAAAAGATTGTGACCTTTCCATTGCAAAATAGATTACATAAAATGGAGATCCTTTTCAAAGCTTCAGAGGAAGAAACAGAAAGCAAACTCTCTCATTTCTTCCCTTTTCTGTCTCTTCCTTTGAGACACAGAATTATAACCATGCTAAACTCCATCCTGTTGTTCTGATCTGTTGCACTCTAAAGAAATACATGAATTTTACTATAATACCTGCCTACACCTCATATATAACATTTGAACAGTGTCTCTTTTTAGTAATATATCATGTAACTGAACTTTAATTAATACAGAGAGATAGCTAGAGGAGTATTGATAAAGGAGGGGAAGATGTTAGCTTTTTAATAAAGCCTTTTAGACTAGTAGCATGACTAGTCTTAAACAATTATTCAGTACTGAACTGAGAATTGACCTTTGCAGATAATAAACTGATGTGTTAATAAATTATTAGCTATATGCTAGTAGTCTGTAGATAACTCCAAACTGTCCAACTATTTCACAAGCAACTGAAGCTCTTCTGCATCTTCTTCTTTCCTGTCATTACACAAGGAATTTTGCACACACTCTGAGTGTGGCTCAGATGCCTGATGTGTGGCAACTTCTGGAATTTCCATATGAGCTCAGAGCCACTAATCATGTAATGCATGATGGTATGGGAAAAAAGCAGAGCTTGGAAAAGATATTTTGAAATCAAGTATAGTCACCACATTTGTGGCTATGGATTCATATCAACAGCAGCTCTATCATGAGGCATAAGAATCCTTCATTAGCTCTTCTCTATTATGTTTGTAATGGAGAGTTAATAATTCAAAACAAAACTGCTACTAAAACTCGTAAGTCCAAAAGTCATTAAGCTATTTCATTGCAAGAGTACCCCAAATATTTGTTAAAAAGCACTACTAGCACAACTCCATACCAAGTCCAATTATTCTTAAAAGAGGTTTTTTCTGAAATAGGCTGAATTTACATAAGAAAGAAATTTTACAGGAAATTATCATCAATTCCCCTAGCTTTCTTACATCTTTTTTTTTATACTAATCTTTCTGTATTACAGTAGTTCTGTTAAATTCTCTCCATGCTCTCTTCAATTATTTCCTTATTATATTTTACTAACTTTTAATAGCCTTGCATTTTCCTTGCAAGGAAAACAATCATACAGGTGGAACAAAGAGAAGCAGAATCAGGAAAAAAAGCAAGTAAACACTTAACTAGAATTGGATTGATATTAACTGCTAAATGAACATGAATTATACAAGGTAAGTATATGATACAGCACAAAACCATGCCAGCAATCAGCTTGCTATTTCAAATGAAGATGCTGTCATATTCACAAAGTTTTTTAAGTGTATAAATACTTACAAAAGTAAATCCAGTGACACAAATCCTGAAAATAAATTAAATATGAGTTTTTACTGAACATAGGGTTCTAACAGAGCTTTAATACTAGAAGGTACAGTGTCCCAGCTGGCACTGCATCTCTGGATATTGTTATAGTTCTGGTTTTCAAAGCTATTCAAAACCCCCATCACAGCTCACTGAAGCCACCAAAATTGTCAGCTGAAGGAACTGTTCTGTTTTGTCAGTTTTAGGCAACAATTGAGTATTGTCTCAAAATAAAGAAAAACAATTAAATGTGAAATTAGCACAAGGACAAGATGTGGTCAAAAGACAGAAGGTCTGTTACTGGTAATTCAGCTTGGTTCGTGCAATAATCATCCTGCTGTTGGGATCTGACATCTATGCTACCTCTAGTATTGGCTGAGATGGGTATTTGGAGAAAGCATACCTTGTATTTTTTATAACAAGACTGGAGATTTAGTATGATATTGGATTATCTGTGAGTTTTCCCACTGTAGCTCTAAAAACCTGAACAGAGAAGGCATGCTCCAAATTAGTTTGTAGCTTCTTGGAAAAGCACAGTCCTATATCTATATGGCATGACATTTTAACCAGAGTAAATACAGAAAAGCATTGAAAACATAGTCCTAGTAAAAATAAAACTAAATTTCAAATAACTAAGACAACCGATGGGAAAAAACCTATTAAAAACTAGAAAAACCAAGAAGGCAACACTACCGTAAACCGAACCAAGCAATAATTTTTTTTAAAAAGCTAGAAAAACATAATTTCTTCTGAGACTGTGATCCATTTTCAGCTACCACATATAACCCTGAGGAATTCAGCATGTTTATTTACTCAAATGAAAGTGTAGAACAACAGTGAATTTTCACTTAATAGTGACATTTTGATTACTAATAGTGATTTTTAAATGTGTATGTGTGTTTTTCTCATATCAAAAGAATGCAAAGAACAAAAAAGTATGGAATTTTACATCATTCAGAAGTACCTTTTATGTTTTGCACTCTTTAAAGTTCTTAATCCTTCAGAATAACAGAATTCTCATTTCCAACTAATTTAGAGTCAAGATACGATCAATGTGTACATATAAATAAATACATAGATGTATATATATACGTGCCACAGACTAACTGTTTAAAAGGAACTATTTAAAAGGAGCAGAATAAAAGCGCATCATCTTTTGCCCACAAGTATTACTTCTGTGATATGTTTATCTGACTATAAGCAAGATTTGAACTCCATCTGTACCATTCGAACTAAAAAAAATAGAAAAAGAAATTAAGAGGAAAGTTTATTATCTTTCCTGCCTAATTTTGAGAGGGCTAAACACTGCCACTTCACATACATTTCTGCCACTTCTATTACATAGCTAAGAGATCCAAAGAAAAACAGAATACCCAGAACAAATACTGGGGAGTGCATGTTGCTTTTAAGATGGAGCAAACTGGAGTGCAGGGTTAACTGTCACAAGTTTTGAGTCCCAGGGACCAGGACATCCTTAGCACCGCATCTGAAGGAGGAAGTTCATGCTTGGGAACTAAACTTTCTTGGCAGTTTAGCAATCTCCAGCCCTGAAACACATTATGTTGCAGATGTTCCCCAGATGTGAAGCCTTGAAAGCCAGGGCTCCACAGCAACAAGCCAAATAATTTAGAAAGGAATCAGACAAGTCTCTCAAAAGGTACTGAATGGTATCAAAAGTCCTTTAAAACATATATATTCCTTGCAAATTATTCATTTAAACAAATCAGTTTTCTAGTTAAAATCTGTTTAATAGAAAATTGGTGACCATTCCTACTTATCACCTCTTTATAAGGCCCATTCCTACCATTCACGTATAGTATAAACAATTTATTTCTTACATATTTTGTTCCACTAGGCTATTCAAAACAAGATCCAGCAGACCCAAGTAAAACTAAAAAACTAAACCAATAAAATTTTAGGAATCTCACATCCCATGTCCTCTTCTAATGCTATGAAACCAAAATAATCCCATTTTTAGATTATTAATCTTTAATAGGTTGTCTTTAACAGACATATTAAGAGCTGTGACACCTATTGACTTAAAAGAAACCATGCAAGGAATAAACCTACAACATCAGTTTGCACTCTGAGAACATATGCAAATTCTCTCAGTTCTAAATCTTTTTTCCAAGTATTAAGTCCCATCCTTAAACTCTGTGCTGCCAGATAGCCAAAACATCCTATGCGGGTAGCATTCTAATAACATTCATTTCTGACAAGAAGCAGCATGCAATTATGGTAAAGGCAGCTCTTCTTTCTGGAAAGGATATGCATGATCTAATGGCCTACAGATGTGCACTGAAAGCTGCCTTGCTCTCCTTCCTAGAGTACCACATGGTCTCACATCACGAGGTTCCTCTCATACATGAGTACTGCTGTCTATATGCTGAGTCACTAGAGCTATAAATAGACTAATTTTTACTGGTTTGGTTTTTGTTTTTGCTTT
>NW_010335150.1:0-4630 GCF_000700745.2 Antrostomus carolinensis
GGGTTGGCTCGTCCCGTCCCCCCGCGCCGCAAACCGGCCCAGCTGTGGGCGAGAGGGCGAGGAGGCGGCGATGCCTCAGCCCTGGCCGGGGGGGAGGTGGCCCGGGAGGCCGAGCTGCTGCTAGAAAAGTTGTGGGGGTTTAACCTTTTTTCCTTGTTTTAACGTTTTTTCCCTTCTCTGAACTCATTGGGAAGCTCATTTCCTGGAAGGTGGATGTTGATTTATTAACGTGTGCCGAAAGAATACAGCTGTGTTGCGTTGGAGCCTGTGGTTTCATCTGGTTATCTGCAGAGTAGGCTTTATTAATGCTTTGAAGTGATAAACCTTCAGGATCTGGCTGTGATAATTTAACACTGGCAAAATAATGGGACTCGATGATCTTAAAGCTCTTTTCCAATCTGGGCAATTCTGTGAAAATCACCCATTTATGGAGTAAATGTTAAAAGTAACTTCAGATTTGTACCACAGTGTCTCCTGACGGTACAGTTGTAATGGGACTTTAACTGTAAAACACATGCTGAGGTGCTTATCCGTGTTTATAAGCTCTTTTAAATTCAGTTTTGAGTGAGCTTAAATACGCTTGCAGGTGCATGTTGAGTGTCCCAGTAACACTTGGTGCAAATACAACAAACTCTTTTTGTCTTCTAACATCCAGCCCCACCTCAGATCTTCTCTTCCAACTGATTTCCTCACATCCACTATGCCTGTAACATCACACCCAAAACAAAAGTTTCTAGTTGTGTGGGGGTCAGGTAAGGAAATATTTTGACAATATTGTGCAGTTATGCAGAGTTATGAAAACTGGAGTTTATATTTGATGGTTATATAAGAGAACTCTGCAAAACCACACAATATTGATAAAATCAAAGCCGAAAAACCCCGCTTACCTGACCCCTATCCCCTCCCTCTCTCCTCGGTGCTAAATCAATGTGTGTGTACTTTGCTAACAGAAGGAATTGATCTCTGGTTGTCTGAAACTTGTGCTTCAGACTCATAATGGCTTTTTGTTGCCCTTCTGGACCACTGGCGAGGTGGGGGAAGAAATCCCCTTCTCACAAAGCTTTTACTTGCTTGAATAGTCCCGTCTAAGCCAAGGTTATTTGTGCAAGTAAAAGTTGTTGAGAGCAACTTTTATATAACAATAAAAGTTTTTTATATAGAGCAACTTTTATATAACAACATAGCTGAGAGCAGGCAGCGCTCACTCGTCCTGGAAATCAGAAATTTGAATGTTCTTGACACCACCAGCTGTAGAATTCCAATTCAATTTTTGTCACGTATAGGAAAGAAGGTGCTAAATAGAAACAAAATAATTGATTCTGGCATTGAGCTCCAAAATGTGTTTGCATATATGTCAGAATAGTTTTGTGTAGTACTCGTTGGTTCATCTCAAACTAAATTGGGTGAATGCATACTGTAAAATATTCTCAGGCAAATCTGTTCTCCAGGTTCCAAACCTGCTGAAAGGAAAAGGGGACGCTGGGGGAGACAGGTGGGTCACCCTGCTTAGAGTGCAAATCATTGTCATTGTGGTTTTTAACAACTCTTGACCAAGATGTTGCTGGCTGTAATAAAAGTACAGCCTTGGAAATGAACATTTAACATATGTAAGCGTGTGTACAGTCTGCAAAAATGTGTGGAAAATTGGGAAGAGATTCCAGTGTGAGATTGCTCCTGCAGTTTAGAGAAGGAAGAAATCTGCGTGTAATCTCTCAGAAATTCTTCCTGTGGATGTGCAGGGGGGGAAAAATTGGGAACAGCCTAAAAATTGGGAACATCACCCACTGGGAACAGTCCACGGGTTGGTACACCTCTGCAGACAAACAAACTTCTAGGTATGGCCCGTGAAAAGTGGCACCTGAAGTTTGGCAGTGGCTGCTTAGGAAATCAGTCAAAAATGCCACACTAACCTTGTTTCATAACACAGCTGTTAAAACCGTGATAGCCAAATTAACGGCGTGACTTACTAGTGATGTTTTTATTGCAGAGCACAAAGTAATCATTGTTGGCCTGGATAACGCAGGGAAAACGACCATCCTTTACCAATTGTAAGTAGGAACTGCAACTGATGTTTCCCGTGTTTCAAGGTGTGTGTTGTGTGTGTGTGTGACTCTGACTTGTTGTCCCTGCTTTCCCTGTTAGTTTTTCCTATGAGTGAGTTTTTACTTTGAGAGCATTACGCTGCAGACTGCTGAACAGTACAGGTGGCAGCGGGTCAGAGCCTGTGTTCAGGGTTTGGAAAGACCTGTATTTTGCCTGGTATATGAAGCAGGTTTTCTTCAGAGTTTTATTTATCAAATTACATTGCTATTACCATTTAATCACAACTGCCTTTGGTGTCACTATGGAGGCTGTTTGCCAACTCCATAAAATATGATTAAATTGAGGTTTAGCCACAGGACACTGCTGCTCAACTGATCCATGCCACAGCGTGTAAATACTAAACAAATTATTCTGTGAGTCGCAAAGCAGTGAAGCCTGACCTCTCCCTGCCAGTGTCCTGGGTACCACGATGTGCTTGCATGTCGTTTGAGGTACAGGGGGAAGGCTGAGCTCTGGCTGAACCCACGACAGCACAGCTCTGCAGCTGGTGGCAGCTCATCCTGCTTGGCCTGGGCTTTATTTGAGCCCCTGGTGTTGGTGGCTGTCGTGCAGCGTCTGCCGTGAATGGTGGCACTGAGTGGTGTTTGTCTTGCCTTAACCTTGCTGCTGGTTTACATGAAACCTGTACAAACTTCGTATCTCTGGTCCTCAACCATGGTTTGATAAAAGGGTACAAATTTGTCCACAGACTCGGAAGCTTCTAGGAGGGACAGGCGACTCAAGGTCTGTTTATAATAGAAACAGACTTGCAATTGCTCATATGAAGTAGTCTGGTGTTAGGAAATATTCCTGAGTCAGTATCAGAAATAATTCCTGTGAAGTGATCAAGGATCTTGATCCTGGGCTGCGCTCAGAGCAGTGTGGGCAGCAGGTCGAGGGAGAGGATTGTGCCCCTCTACTCCACTCTTGTAAGGCCCCACCTGGAATACTGCGTCCAGTTCTGGAGCCCCCAACACAAGAGAGACCTGGAGCAGCTACAAGTCCAGAGGAGGCCACCAGGATGATGCGAGGGCTGGAGCAGCTCTGCTGTGAGGACAGGCTGAGAGAGTTGGGGCTGTTCAGCCTGGAGAAGAGAAGGCTCCGGGGAGACCTTCTAGTGGCCTCCCAGTACCTGAAGGGGCTCCAGGAAGGTGGGGAAGGACTTTTCATAAGGGCAGTTAATGACAAAACAAGGGGAAATGGGTTTAAGCTGAAGGAGGGGAGGTTTAGATGAGATATTAGGAAGAAGTTCTTCACTGTGAGGATGGTGAGACAGTGTCCCAGGTTGCCCAAGGAAGCTGTGGCTGCTCCTCCCTGGAAGTGTTTGTGGCCAGGTTGGATGAGGCTTTGAGCAACCTGGTCTAGTGGAAGTTGTCCCTGCTGCTGGCAGGGGGGTTGGGGCTGGATGATCTTTAAGGTCCCTTCCAATCCAAACCATTCTATGATTCTATAATATGACCCTACTGATCCCTTCATACACTTAAAATACGCTTTGTTAAAACGTTTGGGTGTTGTCAAATGATGATCTTCCTTTGCCTTTCTGAAACGTGAAACTCGAGCAGCATTTCCAGCCTCTTCTGCACTCGTGTGCCCTGCAGAGAAAGGGAGAAGATGAAGGTGGTTGTTGCCATTTAAATCAGGGGTGAGAGACTTTAAAAAGCACAAGTGGAATGAAGAACATTTTTTAAGACTAGTAACTGCTGCAGCTGAGGGCCGTCCTCGGTGCATTTTAATGCTGCCTGTGTCTTTCCACTTCCTCCACAAACGTCTCATGATTCTTCTCATCTTCTTATTTCTGCAGTCTCAGTGTTTTGTTTTCATTTGTACAGTGGATCTCTGTGTGCCTCCTTTCCCTTTATATTTGTTTTAGCTCTGCAGGACTTCCCCTTCTCTCTTCTTGTATTCCCCTTCCCCGTTTGCCTCTTTGACCGAGCTCTGTGCGGGCACTGTCCTCTCTTCCTCCTGCTTGACTCCTCCTTAAACCCTGCCTCTGTCTGGCATATCCCATTTTTTTTCTCTTAATGTTTCTTCGTGGCAGATAAGTGTTCTGAGCATGAATATATTTAACTCTTTTCCTAAGAGATGGCCAGAGATAACTAGCAGGACAACTAGTGTTTGTGCACTGGCTGTTCCTTTGGTGTCGTGGAGGATCAGAGCAGATGTTGGAGTGGTGATTCTTCCAACAGGTCGTGGCAGCTCCACAGACACTTCACTTCTTCCCGTTGTCCTACTTGGATCTCCTTCCTCCCTCCCACCCACTACGTAGCAGTGATCAGGTGTCTAGAAGTGCCACTAAGCTTCATGCTCACCTTGTTTCGGTGGGGAGGAGGGAAAAGTCCACCTATCATATTGCAAACTGTGAGGTGTCAACAGCTGGAATGTGAAAGGCTGCAGGTTCAGCCAAGGAGGGGAGTTTGATTGCTTCCAAGCATTAAAAGAACTCTGCTAAAACCTGCTTTTTAAATATTAAATCAACCACAGGCATTTTCTTATATCATTGTTATGCTTAATTTGATTTTATGGTTCGTCCTTCTAATTCTTCTCTTTC
>NW_010335150.1:4650-5829 GCF_000700745.2 Antrostomus carolinensis
GTGGCGAGAAGGTTTCTGTTTATATGCTGCTAAGACAAAGGGATTCCTTTTCAGAACACTGGACCATCCTTTTGTCTCCTCAGTTTTCTGTATCTTCTTCAACAAATATTTCAGCCCTGTTCCAAGCCTTAAATTGTTGCCACTGTAACTAAACGTTTTGCTAAGACTTCAAAAAATGTTCATATAAAATGAAAAAAATAGATCAAGATTGTCAGAAGAAAATACAATTAAGCTCTCTGAAAATGGTTGGTGTTTTCCTTGAAGCTGCTTTGAATATTTTTGTGTATCCCATACACTAGTGTTTAAATGATGTGCACTCTAGGAGTATCCAGAGCACACGTGTGGTTGTCACTATTGATGTGAAACTGGCTGTCTTAGTGACAGAGTTGCACTCAGTATCTCTGAAGTATCTCAGTGTTTCTGAAATATTTAATATCTGCATTTGTCTCCAGAAGGAATTACTGGATTGTGCTGAAGGCAGAGGGAAGAAAGTTTGGGTGTAAAGTAACTGAATTATGAAGCAAGTACACTCTTAGTGGCCTGCGCTGGAAGGAGAGCGAGACATAGTGTGTTTGGTGGAGCTGGATGATGAGTTCTTGTTTTTCTGCAGCCTTGGAAATCTTGTGGCTTAACCACATTCTTGAAGCAAAACAACTGCTCTTTCCCCATGCGTGCCAAAATCAGCCTGGAAAAAGAAAAGCTGGCTGCTTAAAACAGCTTCTGAAGCAGATATTCTCTCAGCTCTATGATTTATTTAATTATAATATAGTTTTTTTTCATGAATGCTCTCTCAGCTTTATAATTTGATTATTATGTGGGTCACAGACTTTTTGAATTCCTATTTTTATTTATTTTATTTATATTTTTATTATTCCACTGTCAAACCTTGGTCCCTATTTGCTGCATCAGGAGTGTTTTTGCTGTAATTCTCCAGCTAAGCTTTCCACCTCAGAACAACCGTCAAGTTTAGTTTTTATAGAAATCAGTCAATTTGGAGCCCGAAGATGCTCGATGACGCAGGTCACTTGCCAGTCGTTGCAGCTTCTCAGCCAGTCTCTCCCTTCCCTCTGCAGCTCCATGAACGAAGTGGTGCACACCTCACCCACCATAGGGAGCAACGTGGAGGAGATCGTGGTGAACAACACGCGCTTTCTGATGTGGGATATTGGAGGGCAGGAG
>NW_010335150.1:5860-19635 GCF_000700745.2 Antrostomus carolinensis
TGGAACACCTACTATACAAACACCGAGGTGAGAACTGGTCTTGCTCTGGAGGACTTTGTGTGGCCGTTACTGGTGAAGGGAGTGCAGTGTACCTGAGATCTGTACCAGCCACGCTCCCAGAAACTGAAAAGTCCATTAAAGTGCTCTGAATGTTGGTGGAGCTACTTGATGGTACTCCTGCTTTCATTTTTGAAGTCTTCTCCTTAGTGAGTTGTTTTTATATTTCTTATATAAGATCACAGC
Source organism: Antrostomus carolinensis (assembly GCF_000700745.2). Lineage (NCBI taxonomy): Eukaryota > Metazoa > Chordata > Aves > Caprimulgiformes > Caprimulgidae > Antrostomus > Antrostomus carolinensis. Next base: position 6,104 of record NW_010335150.1, read on the forward strand.
ATGGTGGGGTTGGAAGGGACCTCAGGAGATCATCCAGTCCAACCTTCCATCAAAGCAGGTTCCCTACAACAGGTTGCACAGGAAAGTGTCCAGGTGGGTTTGAACATCTCCAGAGATGGAGACTCCACACCCTCTCTGGGCAGCCTGTCCCAGGGCTCTGGCACTCTCACAGGAAAGAAGTTTTTCCTTCAGTTTCTCTGGAACTTCTGGTGTCCCAGTTTGTGCCCATTGCCCCTTGTCCTGTCACTGGGCACCACCGAGAAGAGCCCGGCCCCATCCATTTGGCCCCCACATTTCAGGTATTTATAGACATTGATCAGATCCCCTCTCAGATGCATGATATGGAGTTGCAATCAAAAGCAGCTTGTTTGTAAGGATTCTGTTTCTGGGGATCTGGGACCTTAGGGCAGGTGCTCAGTTTATCACAGAATGGAGGGGGTTGGAAGATCATCTAGTCCAACCTCCCTGCTACAGCAGGATCACATGGAGTAGATGACACAGGATCATGTCCAGGTGGGTCTGGAATCTCTCCAGAGAAGGAGACTCCACAGCCTCTCTGGACAGCCTGTCCCAGGGCTCTGGCACCCTCACAGGAAAGAAGTTTCTCCTCATGTTGAGGTTGAACCTCCTGTTTTCCAGTTTGTCATCATTGCCCCTTGTCCTGTCAAGGGACATCTTGGTATTGCAGATCCCTGTGTTTCCAGGTCTCCTCTTGTGGCCCATGGTTGCCCTGTCTCTGTAGCAGGTTCTTTAAAACCTTTGTGGCCCCTCAGGAGTAAGACTGAAATCCCAGAAGTTTTCCCCCAAGCCTGTGGGAGCTCGCTCTTGTGAGCTCCCGTGATCAGTTTACTTAAGGGAAGGGACTTTACTTAAGGACCCTCAAGTCTTTTAAGAACTCTTTAGCGATGAAGTTGCAGCACCAAACTAAATTAAAATAACGATCTGTCAAGTTTTCCTATGTGTTATCAATTGTGATTTTTAAAAAAGTTATTTTTTATAACAATTAAATTTACTCTCTGTGCTTTCCTTTAAGATGCTGTGAGGTGTGTCTGCGTGTCTGCTCTTGAACTGTGGAGCTTATGTATTTTTAAAATCCCTTGCATGTTGAAGTAGAGGGAGAAAGCTGATACACTTCACCTTTTTAAGGCTACAACAAATTATTTGAGGGATCTGTGTGCTACTTCAGTCATGCTAAGCAAAGAACAAAACCAGCTCTGGGGTTGCAGAGAAACATTTGCATTCAATATAAATTTTTAACTTGGAAATGGAAAACAGAAAGTAAAAAAAAAATGTGTCAGAGCTACTTTAGTGTACGAGCCACAGCGTAAATTGTAAGTGATACCAGTGCTGTGGGTGATCACACTGCAGCTGGGAGATGTGTATCTGGAATGTGATGCTGTCTGGTAATCCAGCTGACTGGATAATCCGATGGGGAAGAGTAATCTGTTCTGCTGACAAGTGTGTGGCCAGCACAAGTGTTTGTTCTCTGACTAATAACTTTTCACTTTTTAAAGTTTGTGATAGTGGTTGTGGACAGCACAGACAGAGAGAGAATTTCTGTGACTAAGGAAGAACTGTATAAAATGTTAGCACATGAGGTGAGTAGACCCTGTGTTTTCTCTTTAATATTTATTGTGGGTGAGATCTGGATGATAGATGTTAAGGGAAGCAGATTTGCAGGCTGTTTGTGAAAGCTCTGGCTTACACCTGCTCACTGGGGACGGACCAGCATGGAAAGAGGCCTCTCCAGTGAAGCCCAAGGCAAACATTTAACAGTCGTGTTCTCCCAGCTACGGGCAGGACTGTGTCAGAGCTGTCTGGTCCCTGCTAGAGGCTCTGTCTTTTCTGCAGCTCCTAATAATACTGTAAATTAATACCAAATTACTGACGAGAACTCCCACAAAAGTAGCTGTTTCAACTTCTGAGTGAAACAGAAGTTAGGACCTCTAAACGACTTTTGTGTTTTTTATACTTCAATCTGTGTTATTATCTGAATGAGATCATTTAAAAAAAAAAACCCAACCAGTTTCCTCCAACAACTTAATTACTCTTTTTGATAGCTTCATGGTTGCTTGGTGTGTTCTGCTTTCACAGTGAAACAGAAAGAACCTTGACAACGTGTCTGATAGCAACCAGCTGTAAAACTGAAGATACGGACTGTCTGTGGTTGCAGGAGCCCCCATTCTACATCTGCTTGGGGTTATAGAATGAGAGTGTCATTTGCTAACTTATAAAGACCCTCTTTAAAATCGAGTCAGGTCTAAAACTGAGCTATCTGGGTCTGATTCAGAAATACTGGACTGACCTATAAGCCAAGGAGAACCTATTGCATGACCTGAATGTCCCAAAGACTTTGATCGCCCACAGCCCTGGTTTTTACTGAAGATGTGTTTATATAAACTTGACTGCTGCTGGGACTCGTAAATCAAGTTTAATGCAAACTGGATCAGTTTGTATGAGATGATGCTGAGGACACTGAGCTTCCAAATTTGTCAGAATACAAAGATGTGTATAAAATTGATGGCATTCTATCCCAAAATATTACATCTATATTTAAACTGTTTAGTAGAAACTGCAGGAAGGGCAAAAAGTGAGTGATCACAACAATCTAAAGCATTTGGGGGGAAAAAAAAAAACAAGTGTTTTTTTGCCTAATATCTTGAATTTCCAGTTTTTGGTATTTAAATTAAAATTATGTTTAATCAAATAAATTCTAATAAAGTAGGTCAGGCTTTCTTGGTTGTGGTGGAGTGTTAAATGTGGCAGGGGGGGATGGTTGCCATTGAGTCTGCTGCTGTCAGAATTCATTTCAGAGCTGCACTCTTCAGTCTGTTGCAGTTGCTAAACAAAATCTGCATCTCCTGTTTCGTAATCTATAAAGCAAGATGCAGAAGTTGTTAACGAACTGAATGTGAAATGAGGGAAGTCTGGAACTCCAAGCAGCATGAATGCTCTTGTTTCGTGTTGGGAGACTATTTCTGTGCTCTGAAAACACCAACAGTAAATGTGCCCATTGTCTTACAACAGGATATTCTGCAAACTCTCCAGACGCTGTGATGTTTGAAGAGAACAACAGTTCATATAAGCTGAAATGAAAGTCAAATACTTATTTAGAGCAGCTTTTCCTTGCAGCCCTGGAAAATCTTTTATTTCTGCTAAACAATTAAATTGAATTTTTGTTAAGGCAAAATTAAGTTGCCCAGGTCGGTTCCAACTATTTTCTGGACCAGTAGATTGTTTGGAAATTAATTTTACTGCTTGTAAAAATGAATTAGCCTGATAGGCTTTTAAGAGAATGAGTTGCCTTGGCTTCCTGGGAAGACCTTTTTACTTTCAGAGGGACAGATTTTCAATAATATGTGCCTGTACTAGTGTAATTCCAAGCAGCTTGAGATAAAATAAGCTTAGCCCTAGGGTTGCTGTTCTCCAAATTGTTAGTACTGATGTTTTAAATACTGCATGTGCCTTATAAAGAAGTTTATTGCAATGTGGCTGTTCATGCAGATGTCCATCCTTTGATTCTCAGAGATGCTTGGGCAGGAGTGGCCTGCAAGGTCAGGGTTAAATGGGAAGCCTCGGCCGTGTGAGGTGTGTGGGTTGTTGCAGCTGCGCACCTACAGAGATCCAGGGTGCCTCTCATCCTCAGGGAGCACAGCACAACCCTGTGCCTGGGTTTGCTGATCAGCCTGGGCACAAATTGGCTGCCTGGTCTGCTGGATCAAAGGATTTTCTGAAGTGGCATGTCAATCAGCCTGCAGCGGTTTATAGTTCAGGGTTTGGGGTTTTTTTTGCTAGGGCTTAAGGTTCTCTACTTTGTTATCACAACTTTTGCCTCCGAGGGCTGATTTGTAATCACCATCTTTTTTTTTTTTCTTCCTTCTTCCTAGGACTTAAAAAAAGCAGGTTTGCTGATCTTTGCTAACAAGCAAGATGTTAAAGAGTGTATGACAGTAGCTGAAATATCTCAGTTTCTGAAGCTAACTTCAATTAAGGATCACCAGTGGCACATTCAGGCATGCTGTGCTCTAACTGGAGAGGGGTAAGAGTCACTCCTGTCTGTGGGAGGGGGGAATCTTGCATTATTTTGGTAATTTTATTGTGTTGTTTGGTTTTAACTCCCATTCTTCCCCTGTCAATAATATTTTACACTTAAAAGATTTTGGGGCTGAGAACATACTGACTTAGGATCAGTGTGATCTGAAAACCAACTTCCACATCAGATCTGCAGTCTCACCTCACAGCAATAAAACTTTATGATTTGTGCCTAATGAGGGCAGGGATAGGAATGACCTAAAATCCCTTCTGGTTTATTAAGAATAATTATAATTGGAGAAGACTTCAGTATGTCCCCTGAAGTGCTGGGATCTGAAGTCTCTCACCTGTAGATTGCATAATAAGATCTAGGAAATACTGTGCTCGGAGTGAATTGTTTCTGGAAATGATTCCTTCAGTCAGAATTACAGAGTTCTTGGGAAGAATTTAAGTTGGTGCTGTGGAATTATTTTTGAAGTTACCCTGAGAAGTGCATGTATTCCTTAATAATTCTCTCTTTTGTTTACAGACTGTGCCAAGGACTTGAATGGATGATGTCAAGACTTAAGATCAGATGATTTTTAATGACCTCTTTACACAGACATTGCTTAAAAAGAGCTGTGCCCATGATTACCTTCACAGTGGCAGAATTAATGGGTTAGATGTATTTATACTGAACTGATTTCAACTTTATTTTCTACATAGATGCACACACACATACGTGTATATAAATTAAGACCATTCGGCAAAAAGAAAGATGCGGTTGATGCTCCAGTTTGGTTTCCTGTTTGTTTTCCTCCGAGGATGCGTTTAAAAGCTGTGATCAACCTTCTTCTCAAGATACAGCCACTCAGAACAGTCCGATGTTGAGCGTGGTGAAGACACAAGCGAGAGGAAGAAGCTTTTCATTTTGAGTTTTATTATTCCATTGTAATCCTCTCTAGTGGAAGATGTTGGCTTCATTATTCCAGTAAATTAGCAAACGAATCAATGGCATAGATATCAATTTTCCAGTATTTTTAAAGTTACCCATGTTACAAATGCAAAAATATTTTCCTGTATGTGTACTGTACATAGTTGTGTATATTTATACCTCAATTTTAGGTTAATTGCAATCTGTTCAGACCAGTGTGTAAAGCGGAATCAGTATGTTGACAGCAGTACTAATATTTGGCACGGCCAACGTGTTACAACTTCTTTTCCTTTGTTATCTGTATGGCTGGAAGGTCCATCAGACAGTTAGCTCACCACAGCTTTATAAAGCAAACTCTCTGAAGTCCATTGCTTGTTTCTCCACGTGATTTTTGTCAATTAGGGAGGATGCCGTGGTGCACATGGATTGAACTGCCCGTTACAGCGTCGGCAAACAGTAAAAATTTGCCAAAGAGTTTAAAACGAAATGGATTTTCTTGGTTATTGTAGTCATCATTGGGTCAGGTGATTCCAAAAAGTGCACGTCACGCTGTCCTGCAGTACTGCTTCTCTTTTGTTGCAGTACTGTTCATTTATGATTTGAGATTAGTTGAAGTACCTTTAGCTGTACTGCTTCTCTTTTGTTGCAGTGCTGTTCATTTATGATTTGAAATTAGTTGAAGTACCTTTAGGTGTCATAAAGGGAAAAATGTCATCTCTTTTTTTTTAAAAAGTTATTCTTTTTTCTTAACCAAAGAAGAGGCACAAAAGTATGTTTAAAAGTCCCACTGGAACCTTATAAAAACAAACCTCATACTCTGTATTAAGTGTTTTTCAGAGGAGGGCATGCTTTTCTCTGATAGCATCTGATATCTGTATGCAATGGATGGAACTGGGCTGGGGAAGGGGAACAAACCAGATGACACTACTTGAAAAGCTGTGAGCGACCCCCTCGATCATGTTCCCACAGAAATTCCAGAGCAGGACTTCTTACAAACGTAACTCCCTCGCGTGGTCCCCAGGTGAGTTAGAAAGGAGTGTCAGAACACTATGTGATCATCTTTTCTCACTGTAGGACCTGAGGGGCTGGATGTCCCGTGCAGGAGTGGTTCAGGATCCCTGTTTGAAAGGACACAGGATTTCCCGTGCCGTGGCGCTTGGACGGCTCCAAACCTTGTCGATATTGTGGAAGCGTACGTAGCTTTCAGCGGAGGCTTTTGTGTTGGAGGTGTATGGTTGGGAAGTGTAGTGACATGAAATAAAACTACTTTGTTTAAAAAAAATAAATCTTTCCCTTTCTGAGCTCCTACATCTGATAAGGATGGAAAAGACACTTTAAAAAAAAGCAGAATTGGAACTTTTGAAGGTGCTTATCTTTGGCTATGCGATAATCCAGGCAGCGCATCTGCCTTCCCATTTTCCTGCTTCACCAGGGATCATGTCATGAATTTATGGGGGAAAAAAAGAGGGAGGCGATTTCAAAAGTCTGTATTTAACAAAGGCAGGTAAAAAGAGTTTAACTTTTTAATCTATTTTTGGTATCTACGATGCTCACTGGCTAGGGAATCTGCTGTCTTTGTTAAACGTTTTAATGTGTACATGCATATATTTATCGTGCATGCACAGATATTGGTATTTAACTGGTGTATTGCAAAATGTATAAATGTCTGAAGAAATAACAATTTAATGCAAAGACTTTCTCAGTTTATCTGATAATATCTTCAAGAAACGAGCTCTGTGCACACTTGCATATGAAATGGAATTGTACGTTTTCTAGTCTTCAAAAAGAAAAAAGCAGACTTGCTTATAAACCCGAGTGTTTGGTTTTTGAGTCTTATGTCATCCCCCCTCACCCCCTGCAAATATTTGGCTTTAGTTTTGTTAAATACTGCGTTTTACCTCACTCTGCACAGGTTGTGTGTTGGGTTTTTTTGTTTGTTTTTAAGAAAATGAGTTGTTTCCTGTTTTAATGAAAGAAAAATCATGGATTCTGATATCTGCTTCTTGCTGGAATTTGCTGCTCACTCCTTCGCTTGGATTTATAGGACTTAGTACATCCATATAATGCAAGTGTGGTGGTTTTTTCCCAGGTCTGGCTGATGATGCAACCAGGGATCTTATGTTTACACATAAATTAACTTGGGTTTACTCTTTTTCCCTCTCAGTATCGTGGCCTCTGCCACTGTCTGTGGCCTGTGAGATACTGCGTGGTTCGCTTCAGCTTTGTTTCGCAAGTGACAACAGACCCTCGTAGGGAGTTGGGAGTAACAGCACACGTGAAGGCAGCCTGTCAAAACAAAGTCTCCTGTGCCCTGAGGAGTTTGTAATGCAAAAATTAAATCATTGTCTGTGTGTTGGGTGGTGAACAGTCCAGCTTTAACCTGACTGCAGAAGAGGTGTGTGGCATGTCGCCTGTAATGATGAGGTTTCTGTCTGTTCCGTGGTCCCGCAGTGTTTCAGAGGGCGCTGGAATTCAGGGGTGACCAATGCTTGCTGATGCATCCTCTGGGCCTTGGGCATCAAAGGAAGACACACCTTCATGGAAAGTGCAGGGTTTGCTGTCTCTAGGGATGATGGGTTTTGTCTGTAGGAGCTGGAAGACTCTTTGTCACCCCGATGTAAACAGAGTCTCACCTTGCGTGGCTGGTGTGAGCGTGGCAGAAGCGGAATGGTGTCCTCCAGATGTTGCAGTGGGAGCTTTTGTAGGAAAGTTTGTCTGCCGGAAGGTTCTCCATGAGAACAAGTGTGTTTGCTCAGTTACTAATGAGATGAACACCAGACAAGTATATCCCCTCGTGGGAGTGGGGTGGCTGTGAGGGTCCTTTCCTACACACCTTGCCTTTCGTGTGCTGTTAGAAATGTTTTTAAATTTAAATTTAGTTGCTTAGTAGAGCTGAACACACAAACCCTTTTGTACAGGGCTTCTTGTTTACAGCTATTTTTCTTTTCCCTGTAGGACAATTCACATTTTTCTCACCACTTTGTCCATAGAAAAGCAAATTTAACTTTACATCAGTGGTGCTTTCAGCTTCCCTCGGGTATTGTTTGGAAGTGATTGTCCTAACGTGAGTCATGACCTTGATTTGTATCGCGTTTGTGTTTGTTTTCACCCTCTGCGCCTTGTGTTGCTTTCAGCTAAAGCTTCAGATGACTTTGCCTTTGTTCTTCGTGAAATTAACTCTTAGGATATTCTACAGAAAAAGGGAGGGGTGGTTAAAAATGGGTATTTAAGTTTATTTTACTAGGAAAAAAAATATAGCAGTAAGTCTTATTTCAGCAATCTAATGCTTAAAAATGTTTCTTTTGGTTTAGCAAATAATAAACTTTGTGAATCAGCTCTCGGCTATGCGGCCTCTGTGATCTGGAAATGAAAAAATCCTGTACAGAGACTCTCTTTGAAAATGTTCTTCCCATCAGATGGCAGTCTTCATTGGCCACAGGATCATCGCCCCTTAAGCCTTTTAAGACAGATTTCTTGGGACTAAGGACACAAATTGGGTGGAGTTTTTTAAGCTTTTCCTATTTGTAAATTTAGAAAACTTAACTGAGACTGAATTAAGTTAGAAAATGCTGCTTTACCTAGGAGGCTCTCAGTCATTTCAGGTGTTTAATGGTGAGAACAGGTGGGATAGAGAACTGGGAAAAGGTGAACAGTGATCTGTCTGGTTTGGGGGCCCTTAATTGCCATTTTCCTGTGCATTATGTTGTGTGTGTGAACGTTAAATGATTCTCATGGGCACCTTCTACAGTCTGTGCAGCTCAAGTGCCTAAAACTAATTCAGTAATTGTATTTTTCTTTCTATGTTATGATTTCTGTTTATCCTTAAAATAGATATATTTCTATAAATGTGTCTAAATGAGTGGTTTTCCCCTCCCTACACACCGCTTTTAACATAATTTGTGATAAATTTATTTGTTGCAGTTCTTTCTCTCGACATTCCAAGCACTTTTCCCTTTATCAGACAGCACGTCACTAGCTCTCTTTCTTTGTGAGAGGAAATATTAAATTTGGCCTTGTCTCAGCTTGCTTAGCTGGAATTCTTTTCAAGGAAACCGTGTTTCAGGAACTTAATCCAAGAATACTTGGCCTTGTGAGCGTCCTCCTGTAAGTAGTTAGTTTTTAATTCTCTAGTAAAATATTAACTTGGCTGCTGTCAGACTAATTATGGCTGAAAAATAGTTTTCCAGCAATTTCAGATGAATGTAATATTAAGCCTTTAAAGGAGTGTTACAGGACAAGGAGGATTTGATGTCATGAAGAACATCTTTGCATCTAGTGATCCGTGTTGTACATACAGATGTGACTTGAACAGAATTGGCACAGTGAATATAGGAAATGTACAAAAATGAGGAATTATGGGTGGTTGCCCCTGTAACCGTTTCACAATGTGCTTTAGAATCGTGAGTGGAAATCCTCTTCCTGCCTTACTGGGATTTCACTGGTTCATTTTTATCCTGTACAGAGACTCTCTTTGAAAATGTTCTTCCCATCAGATGGCAGTCTTCATTGGCCACAGGATCATCGCTCCTTAAGCCTTTTAAGCCAAATTTCTTGGGACTGAGGATGCAAATTGGGTGGAGTTTTTTAAGCTTTTTCTATTTGTAAATTTAGAAAACTTAACTGAGACTGAATTAAGTTAGAAAATGCTGCTTTACCTAGGAGGCTCTCAGTCATTCTTTGTAAATCATCAGCTCAATGTTACTTTTGTCTAAATACTTCCTGCATCAGACATGGTGGAGGGTAGAAGGGGTGGCCAAGAAAAGATGTCTTCTCCTGCAGAGAGATCCAAAGATCAGCAATGTCAGATTGGAAAGACTGAGCACTTTATGGCTAATAAATTGAAGAATTGGTAGAGGAATGGTAACTGAACCAGTTAACTGTGTCTATATTATGTTTTCTTGAATGTTTTTGACATATTCTCTATTTTCTTATTCCATTCTTTTCCAAACCCTGTAATTCTGTAGCCAGGGTCCTCTGCCCAGCCTGCCTGTGCTGCTCTAGATCCGCCTCTGCTCTCCCGGCTCCGCGGAGCGGTGAGTTGGTGTCGGAGGGAGCCCAGCTCTTTGTCCTTCAGCTTTACCAACTAGCACGTTACAACACCAACCTCCAACACTAAACCCGTCGTTCTTCAATTATAAACTTCTCAGATTGGTCTGTTACTGGTTGTAGTTGGGTTATAGTCAATAATCCTGGCTGTTTGCTACAAAAGCTCACGTGTACACCCATTAATCATACAGCCAGGGCCGTATTTCTTCTCATCACTTGTATTTTCTACTTCTCTTTCTAAAAAGTTTGTTCACTTCCAGGAAGAAATGCACAAAGTATGTGGCTGACACTGATACTGCAATAAAATTTCATTCTAGCACACGCAAAATTATTGCTTCCCATTAAAACAGGAGACTTGCAAGGGCTGGTGTTTCCTGGCTTGAGCACTTCTGTGTCTGCAATTTAAATGTGTTTGTTCAAGTAATTTAGTGAATACTGTTTATAAAGCTATTTATTATAATAAAGTTCCATTATTATTCTATTAAGTAACTTTTTCATGAAATTTTATTAGAAAATTCCTTGAATTGTTTTTTCCCCCCTTACCTCTTTCTGTCCTTCCTGGCTTTTAAAATCTGATTTTCCTTTAGTTGAAGGGAACTCATCCTGTTCTTTTAATTCTTGCTGAAGAGAACACAAATCTGGTCTGGATTTAGGGGGGGGGGGAACTGCATACAAGCATAGACAATCATTTATAGATCACCTCAGAATTCCTAATTCTTGAAAAACTACCGGTATTTATTGTTTTAAGATGAAAGCACTTGTCAAAGTTTTACTGTTAGCATTAAATTTTTGGGGTGTGTGTGTGTTGTGGTGAATTTTTCAAGCCAAGGTGTGATTTCTGAGCTGGCGTACGGGGTTCTCCAGGCGTTATTGGGGTGAAACGTGCTGCTCTGCCAAAAACCTGTGCTGATGGGTTTTGTATTGAGAGGTTGGCAGTTGGGATGAGTTAAGTACGTGTTGGCTGGTTTTAGATAGGATGGGAATGAAAATGAAATGCTGTTTTCCTGTAGAAAATGCTAAATTTCACTGGTGTGCCACTCCTGCATGTTCACATCCCACACACACTGGTGTTTGCAGCCTCGGGAGCGGTGGGAGGTCACAGGTAACTTCTGAGAAAGCAAAAGAGCTGGAACCAAAGCTGGGTTCAGAAATAAAACAGCCGTGTTGCTGTGGGGAGGGTGAGCTGCTGCTCAGCTCAGCAGCCTGCACAGGCTTGTTCCCTGCGAGTTAGTTTTGGACTTGTCGCTTTATTTCTAACCGCACAGTGTTTGTATCCAAGTTGTAATCTCGGAGTAGAATAACTATCAGTTCAGTAACTCGCAGGCAGATGATGTTGTTAACCGAGTCTTGAGGAATAAGTAAAAATACACCAGCCCCTCTGATGGTGGAATAGGTGGCCAAGTGCTTTTCCGCGTTCCTTATCCGCCTGCCTCCAGTTTTCTCTCTGGGTCTAGCTGAAGGCTTTTCCCTTGGCAACACATTTTCCATTTGGGTGGAGTTTGTCTCCCTGATGCTGCCCGGGGTGTCCGTGTTCCACGCTCCCGTATTCCTCCTCCGAGTGGTTTTGCTGGAGGCTGAAGGAGCGATTATTTCCCCCTCTACTCTGCCCTGGTGAGGCCACATCTGGAATATTGTGTCCAGTTCTGGGCCCCACAGTTCAGGAAGGACAGGGAACTGCTGGAGAGAGTCCAGCACAGAGCCACCAAGATGATGAAGGGAGTGGAGCATCTCCCTGCTGAGGAAAGGCTGAGGGAGCTGGGGCTCTTTAGCTTGGAGAAGAGGAGACTGAGGGGTCACCTCATTAATGTTTATAAATATGTGAAGGGCGAATGTCAGGAGGATGGAGCCAGGCTCTTCTCAGTGATGCCCAATCGTAGGACAAGGGGCAATGGGTGTGAGCTGGAACACAGGAGGTTCTGCTTCAGCTTGAGAAGAAACTTCTTGCCAGTGAGGGTGCCAGAGCCCTGGGACAGGCTGCCCAGGGAGGGTGTGGAGTCTCCTTCTCTGGAGACATTCAAGACCCGCCTGGACGCCTTCCTGTGTGATCTCATTGAGGTTCCTGCTCTGGCAGGGGGATTGGACTGGATGATCTTTCGAGGTCCCTTCCAATCCCCAACATTCTGTGATTCTGTGAGCGATGAGCTCCCTGCAGAGCCGTCCCCGCTCACGGGCTGTGTCCTGCCTCTTCCTTCTCCTCCCAGCTCTCTTTTTCCTTGACTTTGCTGCAACTTTTCTGAAAACTGCTCTTGTTTTTCTTTTGAACCCAATTAAATATAAGGTGATTAAATTAAAAGACGCCGTTATCAGATACTTATTTTTGTCTGGTTTAATGCAGGGTTCCTCCGAACCCTTCATTCCTCCCTGGTGCTGAATAATCTTAGTCTATAGATCACCACGTTGAGCCATAAAAAGTACATATAGAATAAATATTCCCCAAGGTTTTTATTCACTGTGGTTTTACCTTTAAAAACCTTCGTTCTTTTTAACTGTGCACAAAAAAAAGTAGTTTGCCACTGCTGAAATCTGACAGTTTTACTTTTACATCCAACAACCGAGTGTCTTGTGTGGAGCAGAGCTGCTGAAAGGAGCCGTGGCTGGTCGCTTACATCTGGTGGATGAAACTGTAAATAGGCTTTTTAACAGAAAATGCTGTTGCTTTTTGGCTTTTTTTCTTGACTGTGTGAAAGTTCAAGATTGCTGTGCTCTGTTTAATTATTATTATTTTTTTAAATCATGATACAGTTCTTTTTTGACCTTATTACCACTTTTAAAATGACAGGTTGTGTCATTACTTTTGTTGCACGGTTTCCAGTGATTTATTCTCTCTGAATATGTTCGTAACTTCCGTCTTCAGAGTTAATTCTTGTTATTAACTGTTCTGTCTCACTTTTTACCCCTGATTCATCAGAATTGGAAGGTTTTCCCCCCAAATATATATATGTGTCTATATAAATGTTGACAAACTGTTGGGTCACGCAAAGAGGTGCGGCTCATGGAATAGTAACAATGAAAATTGCCCGAATTTTTGGTCCATAAACGAAGGTTTAGTGACTTGCTTCTGAGGTCCCTGTGCTGTTGGATGCTCACAGACACCCCGTTGTGACCTGTACGTATCGCTTGGAAACCTGAATTCACGGGTGGATGTTATCGAGCTGTGTAAACAACTAATAAACCAAACTGTTTGTAGCAAGGTGGACGGATAATTTCTTCCTTTTAGACTCACCCCACCGTTCTCAGACTTGTCAACTTGTTTTTCAAGGTGATATTTATATAATTATAATAATTTTGAGTTTGTTTTGCCAGTGTAGCTGCTCCTGCTCGCAGTAGTACAGCCCGTGGGTAGTGATGACTCGGGTGTATGTTTGGTGCAGTGCTGGCTGGGGGGATGCTGATCTCAGGAGCGTTGAGCTTGTACCACATCAGTCTTCCCTTAGTGTTGTGCTGCAGGTTTTCCTGTGTTTTTAGAAAATACTCAGTTGTACACAGTGTAAGAAGCAACAAATAACCCAGTTGCTCTGTTGGTTGATAAGTGTTTTTATAT
>NW_010335151.1:0-5629 GCF_000700745.2 Antrostomus carolinensis
TATATATTAGGTATCAAGGGGAGAGGCAGGAAAGTCTTTCCTTGCCTTGAGAAAATTTCTCAAATTGAACTTCTGTCAATGATTACATTGACTGATTTCTCTGTGGGAGTTTATGGATCTCTTTTAAAGTTGCATTAAAGAGATATTGACATGTAATGCATTATAACAGCAAGTGTCTTGTTTTTAAGTAAATCACCTTTTCCTCATCAAAGTGAGAGGGGGATGAGCTGCCTTTTCAGTTCACAGTCTTCGGTGTCTGTAGAGCAGACACTGTTTATTTCAAAAACTTCTAGTGATATAGATGTGTATGTATGCATACACATCCATATATATCGATATCTATATATCTATATATATGTAGATATAGATGGGTACTTGGAATACACCCTCCTAGAAGAGAAAGATGTGTAGTGCAGCCTAGTGCATAGAAACCTGAATTCTTGTGGTTTGCAAGATCTGATGTAGGGAGGGAATCTTGATTTCTGTTTTGGGACACTGCTTGGTTGTTGTCACTTCATACTTCCATTTCTTGTCTTTTGGAAGAAGGGTTACTAGACCACAAAAAATGTGAAACTCGTTATAGCAAATTACATTACAATAAGACTTGAATCACTTTGATTCAAACATAAACAGGAATTTTCAGATATATGTAAAATGTCACGATGTGAAATTATCGCAGATCTAGGTGATTTATTAGGGGTTTAAAGCTTATCATTTTAAAATGTTATTCTTTACTGCAGTAGCAGACAGAAGCTGTGTCCTGACATGCTAAATATTGTTCAGAGATGTCTGAAACAGTTCTTGCCACAGAGGTCTTACAGTAGGATGTAATTAGGGTTCTCTGTTCTGTAATGTGCTATATTAATTAGCAGTCAAAATCCAATTTTTAAAGCCCAGCTTTGAAATGTATTTGCCCTTCAGGCCACATATCATACTGTCACAGCTTGAAGCAGCCTGTTTTCAGTGAACTGTTCATAAAATAAACTAAATAAAATATCTGCATGTATATTCCACTTAGAGGGAGGGGGGCACCACTTGCCTTCCCCTTTTAGAAAATTCAGTATTCTATTTTCAAAGCTGAGTGTCCAGGCTCTACTGTTTCTCTGTGTTTTAAATGCTGTAACAAAATAAGCCTTTGCAGGGCAGGCTGAGCCTGCTCGGAGGACAGGGTCGTGTTTTCTCCCAGCTCCGACGAGCAGAATAAAAGTGTGACTTCTGCTGGGGTCAGGATCCATGCCCTGCCCTGCTGGGGTGGCCCGCGCGGCCGCGGGGATCACCGGCACTACGGCAGATAAGGAAATCTTCTGCACAGTTTATTGTTTATCCTCAGTCAGTTTTCTGCTCTGTGGAAACAGATTGTTCCTCCGGGCAGTTTCAGGTTTTGACTGCTGGTCCTTGGTCTCCCTCCTCCCCTCCTCGCCCTTCCTGGAATGAAAGAGGGAAGGATTGAATGCACATTGAACAGGGTTCCTAAATCTGGTTTCACCATCAGCGCCACTCGGAAATTTACATTTTCATGCTGGTGGAGGGATACGTGTGAATCTCAATGATCTTTCAAAATTTTTATTTAAATAAAAGCAAAGCTCTTGCTTACCATTCATCCTATTGTACAGGGTCACAAGACAACCAAAATGTAATACTTTGTTAAAGAAGAACCTTGCAAAGAGCTTCCATTTTCATCTAAACGGTATATATTTTGCATCCCGCCTGTCATTTTTTTCTGGCCTCTTCTTTCCCTTTTCTTTTTCCTCATTCTGCAGTTTGACAAAACCATTTTTTTGGAGTATAAATACAAGAGGTTTATATGGCAAAGTCAGTTGTATTTTTTTAGTTGGAAGTATAGAAATTAATATAATCTTAAAAAGCAGATTGCTTTTAGCAAATGAAGATGAGAAAGAATAGAAGCACAAATTTGTTGAAGATGTTCTGGGAGAATTTTATTAATACACTGTGAAAAGTCACAGGACCCTGTAAGTAATGTTTGTGTGTGCAGCTTCTTCACAGAAACAGAGGGAAGTCTTGACAGAGATTATCTGAATAGTTTTTAAACTGCTGCTTTCCTGACAGGCTGTAAAGAGTGAAAATAAAGTACTTGTGGCCCCATTCCTTAAGGCAGAAATCCACCCTCTATATGTGTGTGTGTGGGTCTGAAAATAGGACAAAATGCTTTAACATTGGGCTGGCCTGGCCTCGGAAAATACCAGGTGGCAAGTTTCATTGAACCAACCTTTGCTAAATATGGAAACTTTCGGTAATTAGCATACCTGCTTTATGTCTGTGCTTTGACCAAAATCACCCTCACAGTCCCAGGAGGGTCTGAGGCTGCTGGTTGGGGTTGTGAGTGGGAGAGCATCATCCTTGGGCACCCTGAGGTGACGAGAGGTGCGGCTGTCCCTCCATCCCTGGGGTGAGCTGGGACACCACCCTGTCCTCGGGGAACAGCTTCTCCACATGTGTGGTCCCAGACCAGCTGGCTGCCTGGCTCTGAGAATTAGGGAGTGAAAACAAAGATTTTGGGTGCTACAGACCAGGGAGAGCATGGTACAAAGGAGTCTCCAACACACGGATGGGTCTTGCTGCTGGAGGACGAGCCAAGGGCTGGTGGGAAGCGGAGTGGCCAGGAAGGCATCTCAGAGGAACCTGCAGCACCCAGGGACCCGGAGCTGGACCAGTTAATTCATCCAGATAAACCAGCTACCTGATGGAGAAAGGAGGGATTTGTCAGCTCGAGCAGAGTTTTGTGATTTACTCCATGATTTAGTGCCAGACAAAATGCTGTGGTCAATGAGAAAAATTGTTGCAGATTTTTCTGTGTGTCTCTAAAGCAAGATTTCAAGTTGGTTGCAGAAGCATAACTCTTCCTACATATTTCAGTCTAAAGGATTTATTGTGAGGAAAAACAAAGCCTTATACATGCTGTCGTGAATTAAGCTTAACTTTTAGGTTAGCAAACGGATTTGGTAAAGAGAGATTTTGTTGTAATATTTCATTCAGCTTTAAAGCTCTTGTATTTATTTTCTGATCTGACAGTTTTAGTTTCTAGCATTAGGAATATTTGAATCATTGTATCATGGTTTTCCCCTGTGAAGCAGGGGATTTTGACAGTGAAGAAGAGAAACTTAGTTGGTTTGTCCTCAGGAAGGACGTGCCTAATGATTAGCAGGAGTTAATTTGCCGGTAATTTTGATCTGTAACCTGTCAACCACTCTGCATGTGCATTTCTGTGAAACACAGCACTCACAGTACTGATTGCTTGGGCCAAGTTTTGAATTACAAATATCTTTTTCTTTATGAATGAATCTCCTTAACAGCCTTCCAAGTAATAAATAATGCACTGAAATATGTCAGTGCGTTTCTTTACTTTTAATGACTAGACACTGAAAGGCCTCATTTTCCCCTGGGCACACCCGCGACTCACTTCCACTGAAGAGAGCTGAGGCGATGCCATCCCTTCTGTCCCCGCTGTGGGGACCCGGGAGGAGCGGTCCCCAGGGGTGCATACATGGTGCCACTGCTTGTGCTGGTGATGGCTTCTTGTCCTGAATGACGCTTGGGCAAAGGACCCGTTGGGTAGTTGTATTTGAGCTCTGGCTGTACCGTGCGCACCATGACTTAGGTACGATACATCACTCAAATTGCTTTATGAATGGGTCAGTTAGATCATTATTAATGTCTCTGTGATGGTCATTGGTGTTGTTGGCATTAGTGAGTGTTGAAAATGAAAATATTTCAGAGTGCTGTTGAGATTAGAGCAGATAGTATTAGCCCCGACTTTTGATGAAGAGCAGCAGCAAGCAGGTACTGTGTTTCAAAGCACCCATTGTATGTGTGAGTGACAAACCTTGTACCCAGATATTGTATTACACACTTCAGCTGAAATTATTTACTTTATCAGTAAATGAAGGGCTAGACCTGATGTTACAGATGGTATAGTTTTAATTTCTAGTCATCTGCCTTTTATTGGAAATAAGTAGTACAATCAAAATCAGTTGGATAAATTTTTACTGGTTTTTTTTACTGTTTGTAAATCTGGATGTTGTGATTTGTGTTAATAACACATGTCGGTGATTCAGATATGAATTGTGGGAATAGGATGGAACACTTTACATTAAGAAGTCTGCAAACATACAGGATTAATTTACGCACAAGTTGTGAGGGTTACTGTGAAAGTACAGGTAAGGTGAAGACCTCTGTTGATGTGAATCCTCCCTTAATGATGAAGGAGGTGCTGTGATGGTACAGCTGTCTTTGCACAGAGAGAGAAGTAAACAGTGTTGACGTGCAGAATTTTTAAACAGATGTAACTGCATTCCTATTCTTTTAGCTTATTGCCTTTTATTTCCTTTTTGATGTTTTCCTTTTACTTCTGCCAGTCCAAAGGCTGTGTGTGAGAAGGTTATGGTGTGACGGTTGATAATTCAGTGTGTCGTCCTGATTTATTGCGCATTACCAAACCCTCTTCTGAAATAGAGTTACTTAGCTTACAGTCTTAGTTGCTGTGGTTAGTTGCATAAAGTCATTTTGGCACACGGTAGTCAAAAAGCAGTGCTGAAGACACGTTTACTGCATGATCGTAATGTTCTTTTCCAACCAAACTATTCTATGATTTTGCAAATTCACAAGGAGGAAATGTGAGTTTTATGCTGTGTGTTAATTTCTTGTTCCATGTGCTCCCACTCTGGTAACCTCTGGACTTGAGCTGGGCATCCCCGTGAGTGTGGGCAGAGATAATTAAGATGACTGGAACTGGAAGCTTTGGAGTCCCTACCTCTGAAGAAAAAAACCTTACTTGAATTTATACTCTCAGGGGCAGGACAAGAGGATGGTACAAATAAAGTCCACCCAATAGCTGGATGTGTGCTGATTTTTAGGTGAATCCAGTTACGTGCCGGGCAGGTTGATAGCTTTCCTTTACTGAAGATAGATCTGGTTTCTCTGCTTTGGTACATTCAGAATGTATTATCAGTTTCAATAAGTGCAGTAATGGCAATGTTGAATATATTACAGAAAAAATATTCATATAAATTAAATATAATTAATTTTATTTCTGGTTTTTCAGGAGAAGTTGATGTGGACTGGTCCATCTCTAACAAAGACTTAGAGGTAACGCAGACAACCAAATTGTCCCATAATTCTTTATTTTTATGTTTATTAACAGGCAGTGCAAGATAAATGGGGTTGAAAAATCCATCTGTATCTTTTGTGTAGCGTCCTTCCAAAGACAGGCGAAGCCTGAGCTCTCCTACTGTGGGAAGAGGTTCACTTGTTGGGGCAGGCAGACGAGCAGAGCGGGAAGAGGATGCCGGGAATCGGAGTGCCTCTGCAGACGCCGTGAGGAGGGACTCGGCTCTCCTTTCCCAGTCTCTTCAGAGACTAGTAATTGTTTTGTGGCAGCTAAACCCGGTTCCCACGGGCGGCACTGCGAGCTGTCTGTGTTTGGTTAGCCTTCCTGCACTCCCAGAGGCCAGGCTCACCTTGGGAGTTGGTACCGTTAGGCTGTAACCCAGAATACTCGTGCAAGGTCCCATAGCGTCTGGGGAGAGTAAGATTCAGCTGTAAGGTCTGACTCCTTCAGTTTCTCTTTCCAAGGTAAAGCTTATGTAATCAGGTGACGTTAACCAACTCTTTC
>NW_010335151.1:5650-13383 GCF_000700745.2 Antrostomus carolinensis
CCATTCACTTGTCCAAAATTTTATTTCCGTTTTTAAAAACTGTAATGTTTTCTAAGCATTAATCGCTGAATTGATAGGATTTTTAAATCTGTCTGGCTACACAGAAAGTATGTGTGAGGTCACTGAGAGGGAGAGAGAGAGAGAGAGAGTTGTTTCCAGCTTCTCCTTTTTTTCTTCTTTTTCCTTTTTAAATCTTTCTTTACAATTGCAAATTGCAGATTTGGTCTAGACTTGTGTAGCATTGTACTTGGTCCAAGAAGTTTCCCTTAATGTGTGCAAGGGAACGTGTAACTTGCATTTGCAATTACTGTTAGTTATATTTATATTCTGGGAAAAATTCCAGTTCATCATGAAATAGCATAACGAGCAAAAGTGTCTTGGCTAATCAAGGGAAAGAAAAACTTCATAATTGCAACTTTAAATAGCAGAAAATAATGTTCTGAAGTGGAAGTTTAAACAAGACAATACTTTTCTTCTAGACAATGCAGATTTCTCTATAACAGAATTACCCAGTTTGAGCCTGGATGTGTAAATTGTACTAGCAAAAAGTTAGATTCCAACTGAACAACTACCAGCAGTGACTTGTACAGTTTTTCAGTTCTAACAGACACTAAACCACAGCATGCCAAATGATAAATACATTTTACTCTCCTTGTCTCCTCAGGCACAGATCTCCAACTATGCAAGTGTGAGGCATACCAGTACGCGGTACTACACAGCTGATAAAAACGTTACCTGTAGAAATTGCGGTAGACCTGGTCATTTGTCCAAGAATTGTCCTACTCCAAAGGTAAATGCAACACTGAAATTACTTGTAGATACAGGTGTTGTTTCTAGTACTCTTTTGTGCTTGCCATTAAAAGCATTGCTTTAGCAGTTTATTATTTAATTGAAAGGCTGCTCCAGGTCAAAGGAGAGCTTGCACAAGACCTGTTTACTATATAACATTAGCTGTCTGTTTTGTGGAGGTCACTGCCTTTATTGTTTTTATAATCTCTCCAATTCCTAGTAAGCAGTAACATTTATTTGGGATGGTTTCTTCTTCATTTCCTCTTTTGATTTTTTTTCTTTTCTTTAAGCTTTGGAAGCATTCTCACTTGATGTAATTCTTTTTCTGTTTCTCCATAGAAAGTTCCCCCTTGTTGCCTGTGTGCCGGAAGAGGTCATCTACAAAACAGTTGCCCAGCACGTTTCTGTTTGAACTGCTGTTTGCCTGGCCACTATTTCAGGGAATGTCTTGAGAGAGCCTATTGGAACAAACACTGCAACCGCTGTGATATGAAGGGGCATTATGCTGACGTGAGTATAGCCCACGGCAAAGAGCTCAGTCATTATCAATTTTGTATCTATCTGTCAAAAATTGAATTTACAACAGCCACAGCCTTTTCATATTTTCTTTCATTTTATATAGCACGTATTTGTATAAGTATATGAATATATTGTAGTTAGCCGTTATCTGGCAGTATCACAGTTTACATGAAGAGTGGTTCAAAGAAAACAAACTGGAGCATTGTAAAAGATCTCTTTAGTTTAGTTTTATCCAACTTTATCCGATTTATCCGATACTCCAGGAGTTCCAGATACATGGGTTTTTTTCACTATGATCACATATTCATCAATGAAAATATTATTAGAAGTTTAAACTAATATCTAAATGAGTTTGAGAGCCATTTACAGCCGTGCTGTATTTTACATTGCAAATGTACTTTACAAACAAAACGAAAATGATACACTTTATTTCTCAGGCAAGTATAGGTGAATAAAAATTTTATCTGACATTAGCTTATAAGGAAGCAAGTCTACAGCCATATTCATGTACCTTAGCTTAGTTTCTGCCTGCTTTTCAGTAGAGTCCTCTATTATTTTTGAACATGCAAGAAGAACCACACTGATGTTTTCCATCTTCTCCACTGTCAGTCAGAACCCAACTCTTTCCACTTAGACCCGCATAGCTCGTACAGGTTGGGTGGACACCCTGGTCCTGCAGCCAGTCACTCTCATTCTTCATTCATATTATGTTATGCTGCCTCTATGTCACCAGCATTGGACAGAAAAAAGTATTTAGTGCAAATAATATTCTCCATACTATAGCTAACAAGACAACATTTCAGAGGGGTTGGAAAGCTTGCATCTGTATTCACAGTATGAATGTTTCTGTGAAGTGGGAATATGGAAGTGCTCCTTTCATCTTCTAAAAGATTGTATGTTCAGTTTATTTCCCACCAGATGCTTGGCTGCTTGTTCCAGATTAAGCAGCACAGTGGGAGAAGGGTTTCCATTTATTTTATCAGGAGGTGGAGGCCCTGTAAAACACACGCATTCTGCTATGAGGTTTGACTGAGCCTTCAAAGTTGTCTTGAGTAAATGAATGAGTAACTTTGGCACAAAACCAGGTATGGAAATACTAGAAATGTTCAAGTACTGTAAGGATCCTGAATATGTTAAAGGTAATGCAGTGTCTTCTCTGCACGGAAGACCAGCTGGTAGGCAAGGTCATGGGTCTTAATTTGACTGAAACTTTTTTTCTCAAAACTTTTATCATTTAAACAGCACCATTATGGAAACACACTCTTCAGTACATGATCTCCTTTCTTAGAAGTGTTTTAAAACAAGTAGAAACTGCTTTGCTCAGGGCAGTCTGCCCATAGCGGTTATTGCTGCTGGTAAAAGTTAGTGGATATAAGAAAGACAGAGAGGGGCTTTATACCAGGGCTGGTGGTGACAGGACAAGGGGAAATGGTTTTAAGCTAAAAGAGGCTAGATTTAAATTAGATATAAAGAAGAAATGTATTTTGATGAGGGTGATGAGACACTGTCCCAGGCTGCCCAGAGAAGCTGTGGCTGCTCCTCCCTGGAAGTGTTTGTGGCCAGGTTGGATGAGGCTTTGAGCAACCTGGTCTAGTGGAAGGTGTCCCTGCTGATGGCAGGGGGGGTTGGAACTGGATGGGCTTTAAGGTCCCTTCCAACCCAGACCAGTCCTTGATTCTATGAAGTTTAAATTTGGTCTTCCTCTTCTAACTGTACTTTTGCTTATAGCCGGTGTGTGCACAGTACCATTACTTTAAAGAATGTGAACAACATATTTCTGCACCCTCTTTCTTGTAAGCAGTTAGACAGAACCATAATCTTAAGTAACTTTTCTTTGCATCTCTTGCCACTTTTTCTATTTTGCATGTTTTGTGAAGCCAGTTCTCATATAGTCATTTGTCAGGAATATCACAGCATGTATTTTTTCTGCTGGTTTAGGTCCACCTTAAATCAGAAATGTTGGTCTTCGAAACTTTCAGGCAGTTCTCTTGTGCTTCTGCATGACAGACATGAGGCCACCTGTGCAGTGAGTGCTGGAGTGTAAGAGCAGGGTCTCACCTGCCCTGTCCTTGGAACGAAAGATGGCACAGCAGAACCACCAAGTGCAAAAGGAAGGTTGTGAGGCTACGCAGCAGGGTCAGAGAGGTTATGAAAAGCAAGAAGGTATCTTTTGAAAATCTGATGTCTGTATGCAAATAAAGAAAACAAAGGATTGTAAACTCTGGTAGATTAAATGTGACAGTGCAGAACTGAGCTAAAACAGAGTTTAAGGGGCACTTCACAAAGGAATCAAAACCAACAGTAAATCTTTCTTCATATCTGCAAGAAGCCTGTAAGGCCAACAGATGATCAAAACATGAAAGGAACACTCAGCCAAGATAAGGCCACTGCTAACAACCTAAAAAAATTTTTTTGGCATGTACCTTTCACAGTGGAAGAAACCCAGGGACATTCCCACACTGAAATCTTACTTTGTGGAGGGAATCATCAGGGCATCTCTCTGAAATTGAAGAGAATGTTAGAATTATAGCGTTGCCTTGTTGGAAAAGACCTTTGAGATCATTGAGTCCAACCGTACCTGTCCACTATTAAGCCTTATCTCTGAGCACCCCATCTACACGTCTTTTAAATCCCTCCAAGGATGGGGACTCAACCCCCTCCCTGGGCAGCCAGTTCCAGTGCCTGAGAATCCTTTCAGTGACAAAGTATTTCCTGACATCCAATCTGTACCTCCCCTGGCACAACTTAAGGCCACTGCCTCTTGTTCTGTCACTGGTTACCTGGGAGAAAAGACACACACCTGCCTCGCTCCTACCTCCTTTCAGGGAGCTGTAGACAGTGATATGGTCTCTCCTCAGCCTCCTCTTCTCCAGACTAAACACCCCCAGTTCCCTCAGCCAGGAACTCAGCACACTTGTGCTCCAGACCCTTCCCTAGCTTTATTGCCCTTCTCTGGCCATGCTCCAGCACCTCCATGTCCTTCTTGGAGTCAAGGGCCCAAAACTGGACATGGTATTCAAGGTGCAGCCTCACCAATGCTGAGTACAGGGGAAGGATGACTTCTCTGGTCCTGCCGGACACACTGTTCCTGATCCAGGCCAGGATACCCTTCGCCTTCTTGGTGACCTGTGCACAGTGCTGGCTCATATTCAGCCAGCTGCCAACCCATTACCAGAAGTGGATAACAGTTACCCAAAAGCTGCAGAGGAGCTGTAAGGTGAAATAGCCGTATGAGTGACAGCGGTGTGTAACCTTTTGCTTTGTGTCTGACTGGTAACTGAGTGGCAAATGCAATGACAGTT
The DNA here is from genome assembly GCF_000700745.2 of Antrostomus carolinensis. Taxonomy (NCBI): domain Eukaryota; kingdom Metazoa; phylum Chordata; class Aves; order Caprimulgiformes; family Caprimulgidae; genus Antrostomus; species Antrostomus carolinensis. The sequence continues at coordinate 10,261 of NW_010335151.1, forward strand.
TTTAAAATGGGTCCCAGATAGAGCTGGGCCACCAGACTTGCCAACCAGATGTTCACACCAAGGAAATTACCAGAAACTGCAATAGCAGGTGCATTAAAAAGAGCGTGGCCAGCAGGTCGAGGGAGGTTCTCCTCCTCCTCTACTGTGCCCTGGTGAGGCCACATCTGGAGTGCTGTGTCCAGTTCTGGGCTCCCCAGTTCAAGAGGGACAGGGATCTTCTGGAGAGAGTCCAGCTGAGGCCACAAAGATGATGAGGTGCTGGAGCATGTGTCTTACAGAGGAAAGGCTGAGAGAGCTGGGACTGTTCAGCCTGGAGAAGAGAAGATTGAGAGGGGACCTTATCAATGTCTATAGATATCTGAAATGTGGTGGCCAAATGGATGGGACCGGGCTCTTTTTGTTGGTGGCTGGTGACAGGACAAGGGGCAGTGGGCACAAACTGGAACACCCAAAGTTCCAGACAAACTTAACGAAAAATTTCTTTCCTGTGAGGGTGCCAGAGCCCTGGGACAGGCTGCCCAGAGAGGTTGTGGAGTCTCCATCTCTGGAGATGTCCAAAACCCACCTGGACACTTTCCTGTGTAACCTGGGGTAGGGAACCTGCCTTGTCAGGGGGGTTGGACTGGATGATCTCCTGAGGTCCCTTCCAACCCCACCATTCTGGGATTCTGTGATTCTGCAATGTTGGAATGGGTATATAAATATGATACATGTGGGAGGATTCAAGAGTACTTTTGTAAAGGAAATCCCATTGTCAGAAATCTCTGTAGAGTTCTTCAAAGGAGAAGGTCGACCAGCATGTGTGTAAACCTGATCTAGTTTGTTGCCATAGTCTACGATTTCCAAAAGGCATTTGACAAAGTTCCTGACCAAAAGCTTTTAAGGAAACTAAACAGGCATGCAATAAGAGGATAAAGGTAGCATATGCTAGTGTGACTTGGAAAAGGGTGAACAATAGGGCAACAAGATTTGCTGAGAAGACCAAATTATTTAGAGTGTCAGTGCTGTGAGCCAGCTGTGAAGAGCTGCCCAAGTACTGTACAAAGTGGAGGGAGAGCACAATAAAAGGGCAGGTAAACCTGAATGACGATAAATGTAAGGTAAAATGCCTGGGGAAGAATAATCCCATCTTCTCACATGGATTAATGGACTCTGAGTTTACCGTTACCATTCAGGACTTAAATTTGAGAGTTGTGAGATGCAATCCCAAAAAAAATCAGGTTCAAAAGCTGTGAAAAAACACTGGTGAAACATTGGGAATTGGCAGGAAAGCAATGGACACCTAGGTGCAACTTTGGTCCCTCTCTTCTGTGTCCTTCAGCACAGCTACAGCTGTTCAGCCTGGAAGAGAGATGACAGAGGGAAGGTTCTGTTAAGACTGTGAAAATCATCCGTGATGAAAGACAGTGGTTAGGGATCAATTGTTCATTTCTGCCAGTACAAGAATTACAGTTTGTCTCACGAAGGCGGTAGGAGGTAGGTTCAGAAGAGACAGAAGGAAGTAACTCTTTGTGCAATAGGTAGCAGGGCTGTGAGACTCCGTACCGAGGGATGCAGTAGATACAGAAAATTTGCTCTGGTTCCAGAGGAAACAGGGGCAGTTCATGGAAGAGAAATCCATGGAAGATTATTGAACACATGGAAGCTTCATCCAGCTTGTGCAGTCATTGAGCTTAAAACAGTTGAGCATGGAAGAGTGTTGGGCAGAAGAAGCATACTTGCCCTGTTTGGAAGCTCCATGAGGCATCAGCTTACAGCCGCAGTTAGAGACCATGGGCGGGTGGTCCGACGCAGTGTGGCCGTGATTGTTTTCAGGCTGTGTAAACACATTACAATAACAGGTCCATATGTCTGTGCCTCTGATAATTACTTTCTGTAAAGAATTCTGTGATTCAGTGAAATTACAAGTCCTTCACGGGGCATTTTATCAAAAACCTGCCAGTGTTTCACCAAGCCCAGTTGCTGAAACTCTTATGTATCAGTCTGCCTGTTGGGATGTTTCTGGTGTCTGTAGGAGATGGAGGCGGACCACAGACTTTGCTCTGAGTGTGAGGCTAAATGAGTCCATCATTGCCCAAAGTTCTCCAAAGATACTCTGAAAACGCTACTGGGGCCTTCATAGAGGAAATCTTAGTACAGTGTTGGGAAAAGGACTAATATGTTCCCTAATTTTATTGGGGTTTTTGAGTTCTTTTCAAATACTTTGTATGCTCCAGAAAAGTTTCAGTTTGTCTTTCCCAGAAAGTTCATTTGCTTTTACTGTGATGCAAAGGATGCAGAACAAGCTCCTGTGCACAGTCTCTTTCAGAGTGACCCTCCATGGTCGCACTTTTGTCCAGGAGTGAACATGAGGCTGCTCAAGGTATACTTTGCCTAGTTTGATCTGAAACTGTTCAATGTTATTTAAAGCATTTTTGGAAAAATACATTTTATGATCTGTTAGGTCAGTCACTTTCCCTGAAACAGCCCAGAGAATGCATGAAGTCATCTTAGATGGAGTTGTGTTGGAAGAAGCTCAACCTCATGTGCTTTCCTTGGGAAGATGATCAGAGGAGCAGGTAGCAGAGCTGTTCAAGAGTTTCCAGTGTGACTCTGTTTGACTGTCTGCTGCTCCCCCTAGGAAAGAGCAGGTCAGTCTCATGCAGCGTTGTGCGCTCATGTTGATGTGTATCTGTGTATATCTGTGTGTACACATATATACTTAGGCTTATGTATGTCTAAGCCAAAAACCCCGTGCCGTGAACATCCTGTGATTTACAGGTTTGGTGGCCATTAGGTGGATGTCATAAGGCTTATGGTCTACTGTCTCACCTGCCAGCTGCAAGGCTGGGAAAAGAACTTCATAAACAGGGTGATGTGCCAGGGAGGAGGCAAACGTGGCGGGCAGGACAGTGCCTCCTTGTATACTTAGGAAGAAACAGTGTGCAGGAGCTCGGTGAGCCAGGAGATGGCCACCAGCAGTGCCGGGTCCCCAGTGCTCCTAAGCCATGCCGTGCCTGCTGGGCCCGTTCATCTGCACACCCCAAACACCCAGCGTCCTGGGAGCCAGCTGGTACCTCAGCCGGCATGTTCTCTGTGTGTCCTGACACCTTTTCTGGCCATGTAAGCCGCCGTTAGCCTCTT
>NW_010335151.1:13544-13913 GCF_000700745.2 Antrostomus carolinensis
TGCCAGCGATGCCGCGGGCCTTCAGCTCGCCCCCAGTACCTGAGCAGAAAGCAGGGGGTCTGCCCTTCTCCCCTCATTCCCCTGTGCTGCCCCCGGTTTCCATGCTGTGGCCAGTCAGTGTCCGCCTGATGGTAAAGGGTGAGGAAATGTTACCAGGAGCCTGGTCGGCGCCGGCGGTTAACCACCTCGTCCCGCTCCGCGCCGGCAGTGGCGGCCAAATGCGCTGGCGGCACGGGGAGAGGTCTCGACATCTGCTCGTGCAGGAGTGGTTTTGAAGGGAAGCATTGTGTGTTTTCCGCGGCAGTTCCCATGCGGAGGTGATGAAAAGTGTGTGTTTTGGCAAATCTTTTGTTTTATTGTGGTGGCTTT
>NW_010335151.1:15758-24282 GCF_000700745.2 Antrostomus carolinensis
TCCAGAGCGGGGAAAAAAAAAACCCAACCAAACTATTATTCAAAAATAAAGTAATTTATTATTATTATTATTATTATTATTATTAAATAGCTGCTGTGTGAGTAAAGGTCATATCACAGAGTGGCATTTTGCCAGTATATGACAACTCATTGATTGCGATTTTTCAACCATATTAGTCTGGGGACACTGTGGTAATCGAAAACTATCCAGAACTAATGTATAAATAACTGCCTGCTACCCCTGTGCTAAACCAGCAAAAGTCTCATGTACAGTTGAAGCCTTTTACAGGTTTGAGAGAGAAGGCAAGGTCTTTGATAAAACATTTTATATGCTAGCGAGTGTTTATATATTGCGCCTCTGAATCCTGTGTAAGTTAGCGAAGGGGGAAAATCCTTTTGTTTGCACTCGAAGACAGCTCGAGTGTGTTCAAACTGTCAAATGTTGTAGTCTGTTCCTCTGTTAGAAATGTGAGGTACTTCACACATTTTCTTTATAGAAATATTAATATAAAACTCAAATATTTACATGCAGTATTTGAGTAAGAGGAGAAATGTCAAACCATTACACAGAACAGATTGTAGGTTTTTCTCCAGAAAATGGTGTTACTGACGGAATGAATAATAAATAATATAATTTCCATCACATCCAGGAAAAACATACTGTGTATGCCATAGGGTGATGGTCAAAAACTTGGATTATTTTTTAAGTGATTCAGTTGCTAATATTGGTTGATGGGTGGGGTTTTGTTAATTAATGTGCTCTGTCAGAATAGAAGAAGGCAAAAATTTAGGCATGAGTGAAAAATTTATTCGAAATCTAAAGAAATGTTAATAGTACTCATTTGCAAATAGTCATGAGGCTTCAATGATTTAAATTAGAGCTACAGTATATTATGTAGAAGGCACAGAATAACTATAATATTTCTTTTTAAAATACTGAAAATTTAGATTGGCAAACCAAATTCCTAATTGTTCAAATGATTAAGGAGCTATTTTAATAAAAGGGTAAATGTTTTAAGCAAAAGTGAAACACTTCAGTTGAAGTAACTGCGCACACTCTCTTAAACACTAGAATTGCTAACAGACAAAGTGCCACTGTTTCTGTGCCTGTTTATTGCTTGGGGGTCATAGGAGAAGACAAATATTATAAATTTTGTGAAAATGCTAAGAACCCTTGAGAAAGTAACCTCTGTCTCATTGATCATTAACACATTCTGAATTTGTTTAAAGAAGAAGATCTACATTTTCCTCTTTCCTGTCTCTTATGTATTCCGCAGGTCTATTGTGTTATTGCTGTGATTCAAAAATCTTCTCTGTAAATTTTTTTACAATGGGCTGCACTTAGAAGTTTGTGTGTGAGTCTGGCAAGTTTAAAAAAAAAAATCAAGCAAGCCATTGTAAAAATAGAAACATTAAAGCAATCTGTTATGCTTCTTGTTTACAACTCATCTGACATTAGGCTACTGAGGATTATTACATGTAACAATTATATTTTGATTAGGCTAGAGATAAGTACAAAAATACTAAAGTATTTCTAGTCCTAAATGAAAGGAAAGTACCTCGTGATTTAATTTCCAAAACATTATGTAAATTTAAAATGTCAGAAAATTTCGAATTTAAATTAATTTCTGCTTGTTTTGCAGTTATTAATAGTTATTACAGTTAAGAGCACATTACTCTCCCAAACTTCTAACCTTCAGAGAAGAAGGGGAGAGAGAAAACTGTTACTGGCTTTCTGACAATGGCAGGGAGTGTGTTAAACCAGTGTAAAATTCAATTAAACTGTCTAGCCAGGTTTTTGAAGCTGAAATGCAGACCCTTTCAGTTAAGCTTCTTATTTTCCTGTGACCGACACCGGTGGATACTGTGTTATGCCAAAACCAACAGGCTGTAAAGCACCTTGTTTCATGCTCCTAGCTGATCAATATTTTTATTTTCCAGGCTTGCCCAGAAATATGGAGGCAGTATCACCTAACAGTAAGTAGAAACACCTTTTTTATTTTCTTCTACACCCAACCTATTTACTCTTCTGTGAACTGCTGACCATAAAATATAGACAAGCATCTTCTGCAAGAAGATAATAAACATCTGAAGAGTTTTTGAACTGAAGAATGCAATGAAACACTATTTTTTAAACATCTTCAGAACTGATGTTTTCATTTTAATACTCTAATCATTAAATGAGTGCCTTGCAGCACTCTCTCTTCTCAGTGACTACATTTACACATATAAAGAGGGTTAAATTTTAAGTTGAGATGCATAGCAGAAGCAATAATCCCATCTCAGATATCACGGATGCTGGTAATTAATCACTGTGTGTGACAAAGCTTTATTTTTAAATGAGTAAAATAAATCTCAACTAGAGTGGGGATGTTAATTTGAGAAATACACTTTATAAACTTTTGCAAATAATTTCTAGTTGGTAGGGATATAGCTGTAACTTCTTTGGCCTGCATTAGTTGATCTTTAATCACAGAAACAAGAAAATAAAACTTTGTGAACTTCACCAGTGTATTACTTAAGGTTTTTTCCTCATATGTAAAACAGAGATAAAAATAAAACAAAAATGCGTACAAATTTGGCTAATATTGAAACCTGGAACTAAGATTTAACTGGTTAAGATAATATTCAGTGGATGGTATCGCAAATCTTGAATATATTAATTTATAAAATTATTATACATTAAAACACCTTTGAAGTTTAGGATTTTTGCTGTTCATCTGAATCTTTGCTGTCATTGCTATCCAAGTCAACCTCGTATGTATTTAGCTGTTATAGATAATTAATCACTGCTGTACATTCAAAGCAAAGTAGAAAAGTTTGCCCACTACTTTTCTTTATGGGTCTTTGGTGTGGGCTTTTTCTTTTGAGCAATAAATGGGATGTGCTGTATAGTTTGTTGCCTCCACCTCTTCATTGAAGTGGAATGCTCTTTTTTCTGTTTTTGCTTCTAAATTCAATGATTAGGAGAATTCTGTGCACAAAACCTTCTGTTTGTGTTTTCTACATAATGATTTTAAAACAAAGATCTGCTTTGGAAATCCTGTACCCTCTCTGAGCATTTACTTTTATTTTAAACAGAATTGGTATAGACTTTAAAAAAACCCCAAAAACCGTTATGAACGAAAGGTGCATTCACCGAGTATTTTTGTTTGCTTTTTTAAAATTGCATGAAGGAAAAAGGTAAATACTGTCTTTCATTATAATCCCTAAGGGTGCATGTAAAAACAATTTCTGAAATGTTGATAATATTTGGAATCTAATAATCAAGTAGGTGTAGTAGGTGCAGTAGTACGTTGGGTTCTGTTTTTTACTGAGGTATAGGATTTAATTAATTTTAGTCTTGCTTGCCATTGAACAATCCTCAAAAAGATAGTTGCAGTCAACACTTAGAAAATGTTTATTTTTGTAAACAAATGGGGGGGAGCTTAAATGTGACGAAGTGGTTACTAGGGTAGAATTTGAGGTATCAGAAGTAGAAAAATTTAACTGTGAATTTTGTAGAAACTGTTCTGAATTTACACTTTACTAAGTATAAAACTAACAACATTTGTCAAAACAAGCTCTTGTTAGAAAATATAGTAGTTATGAATACAAATGTATTATTAAAAGTACCGATTTGGAAATTCCTGGTGCATTCTAGGGACATTTTGAAATGCGGTCAAATATGGGCATGCAAAGATAAATTGACATTGATTCAGATGATAAATAATTAGCTAGCTACTGATAAATAATTTTATATTTTGCAGTGAACTGCAAATTATCTGCAAATAATCCATGTTTCTGATATGTGGGAAATGCTTTGCACATCTCAATTTTTTTGCATAGGAAGACCCACTTTGACTGAGAGTTACGTTAGTAGTCTGATTAAGCCTGGAATTTAAAAAATTGTGTGGTAAGAGACAGGCTTGATATTTAAAATAAGTTATACCTCAAGAAACTGCATTATCTGAATTGTTTAAATGTATGAGTCCCAGCTTCTATTACTCAATTTAAATATTCTCTTTTGCACCCAAACCAGAACAGAAGTAAATAGTGTTCTTACAAGAATTACTGTTAGAATAATTTATTTTATATATATATTTATAAAGTGGTAACTAAAAAGTTGAGATCTTTTATTCTCATATCAGCATAGTAGTATGTCACTATAAAACTAACTTTATGATTTTCCTAGTTTAGAATAAATACTTCTGTACAAACAGGATAACTGTTTAAAGAAAAATAATAGAAGTTTAAAAAGAAGTACTACTGTGGTTGTTGCTGTGCTGCAGAGACTGCCTGATTTTTAGCAAACAGAGTAAGGCAACAGTGAGTTTTTCCTGTGCTTTAGCCGTGGATACAACCACTGCATTTAAATTGATTTTGGTAAACGGATCACAAGTGTCACACATGCAGGTGCACATAAGTGGGCATAAAACAAAGCATTCAGGTTTGTGATAGAAGACCGTGTTTATAACGTTACAGCCGTTACAAAGTTTGTCTAAATGTTTCGCGTTATATTAAGGATCTTAGTTAATTACTGTGAATGCTTGTGAAAAACCACGCAGCCTTCCACCTTTCTCTTTTGTGAAGCTTTTGGTGATTTTATTCATTATCTGGCTCTTTCCTAAGAGATGGACTGCCATCTATTGACTTCTTGTAGCCCCTGCACAGAAACGTGGATTGACTAGCACAATGACTAAATAATAAATCCATTCTGCTGTTATGGATGGTGGTGGGGTTTTGTTTACATTAGCTGTGGTGACAAATTTTGGCACATTACAAATAATTTTTTTATATGGGCAGAAATGTCTTATTCCAACCAAAACAGACTGCCAGTGCAAGAAATCTTACGAGCGGTTGAAATGGCAAAAAGGATTATAAGCAGAATATTTTAATTTGCCTTTTGATAGAAAAAAGATTATCATATTGTATTCAATGAAGCTTAAATTTAAAGGCTCTGTGATAATCAAAGCTTTATAACTGGATGAAGTTAGTTTCTTCAAACTTGTTCTTTCAACTCTGTTAACTAAAATTATTCTGCAGAAAACCAATCAAAGTCAGCAGAACAATCCAATTCCCACCGAGGTTTAAAATAATATTTAATAACCTCTTTAAGATGGTGATTTAAAACTTTTACAAATCATTTTCATTCTGCCTGCACTCTTTGTATTTCTCCTATATCAGAAGAGGGAAATTACATTTCTCAAAACATATTTTAGGTTTTTCTTCATATAGGTATCTATTAGCAATAAATAGCTTGCTTTTGATACCTGCTTATGTTTTTCAAAGGGGTTATTATCAATTCAAGTAGTAACACAAGGACTTTGTGTGCAGATCCAGGATAAACAGTTTTGACCATCACTTACTGCAGTGTAGATAATAATACGTCTAATTTTTTTCACAGACAAGGCATTTGAAGGTGGTGTAGAGCTCTTTGTTCTAGATTATTAGGAAGCTTAGCTTACAACTTTGTCTGCCTAAGTGCCAGATGCTCCACAAAGCCAGAGAAATATGGTCTGTGCTCCAAAGGACATGCCATCACATCCCCTTTTCCCGCACCTGAAGGGTCTTGGGGCTTGCTCATAGCAATGCTTTTTCATCCTCAGAATGCTTGGCTCTTTTTTGTTCCCTTTCTCATGTCGTTTCGGATGTCAGCTACAGAGGTAATCCCATTTATTAAATATTTTGTACTCAAGTGGAGGCCGGTTTATAGCCCTCTATTTACAAAAAAAAAGCCGCCAGTGATAAAACTTGCCAGATTAAGGCACCCTACAAGGATTCATTTGTTTGGTTTAGTTTTGCAGTTTATTCTTAAGAAAAATACGATAGCGTCCCTCTGAGTTTGACCTGCTGTCCAATTGCTGAACTTCATCTCCAGTGGCAGCCCCCATTTTAAGTAGGTCTGCGTGCTGGAGGAGAAGAACAATCCCACCACGCCCCAGGCTCGGAGGTTCTGTGTGAGGTCCATGGCAGTGTGTTCTGTGGGGGACAACCCTTTTCCCTAAAAACTGCCATAGATGTTAACAGCTCGGGGCTTCAGGTGGGCAGCAGGATTGGAGCGGCGGCCCCGCGCCATGGAAGGAAGATGTTTGTGTTCTGTACCCCCACCGGTTGATGGGACCTCGGTCCTGTAGGTGATCCTGTGGCTTTGCTGCTGGAGCAACCCGATGAAACTGAGGGTAGGTGTTGCGCTGCTGCGAGCAGTCGCATTTCCACCCAACAGATGACATCACTGCAAAAGAAAGAGGAAATTTATTTTCAGTGTATAGTGACCTGTGCTTTGCTTCAGGCGTGAGACTGCGCTTCTTCCACCTGAGTCCCTCTGAAGAGTAGCTTAGACCCCTTCTGCGCGGTGGTGCTGGGGGGGTACCCAGAGGACGTGCAAGTGGCCATCTTGGTGTTTCCATGTAGAATGGAGTACGTGCTGGCTGCATAGCTCTCCCCATGTGTGCTGCACCGCTTCATTGTTCAGAGGGACTCGCGGTACGCGGAAACAAACGTAGTCAGTCCAGCTCAGGAACAAGATGTGGGTACAATAATCAAATAGGAATTAACGTTGCAAGTATTATTATCTTCTTCAGTAAATATCTACTGAGTAGTGAAATTCCATCCCTAAAATGGGCAGAGCACATTTTTTTTTTCTCTAATGTGTTTCTCAGTATAGATGCGTATGTTAAAAACCAAATCCTTCTTGGATTAGGTTTTTTCTTTCTGTAAGGATTGCTCATTTTTAATAACCTCTTCCTCCTCCTGTGCTGCTCCGGCCATGAGGACTCCTTCCCCCATCCCCTGCCTTCGCCAGTCTCATTTATATTAAAGCTCCCAGGCCAAGATGGCCACCAACAGAGTTTTAGAACCATCAGAATTTTTAACTAGCAGAAGCTATCTTTTAACATGCTTTTTGACAGTTTGTTAATCTTACTTTTAATCCACTTACATAAAAGAAGGTGAACCAGGAATTGGCTGTTTTGGCCTCTGTGTGTAAAAGACATGAAGGGACAATGCATCTTTTGTGTTTAAATTTTGCGCTCGGAATTCTTTGTGTGCATTATTAAAATTCCTCATGGCCTGCCACTTTTTTTCTGAAATGAAAATGTAAGCCGTGTTGCTTAAGGTCCATTTGTACCCTTTAAAATGTGACTTTTGGGAAGAGAAAATTTAAAATATGACTCTGGCAAAAAAAAAAAAAAATATTTAAGCTTGAGAGAGTGAGCGTTTGGTTTCCAGAGAAGCGTTGTAGGTTTTGTGCAGTGAGGGAAAGGATGGGTTTAGAAGTGTTTTCGGGAGGAGATTAAGCTTGGCTTCCCCTGCACAGGGATGGGGCTGCCGCAGTGGCTGCGAACATGGCTGCAGCATCAGTCCTCTGCTCTTTGCCTGGTGCCAGGCTGTGGACCTCGAGATCGTCGTGTTCCTGTCACATATTTCAGCACTTGACCAGTTTCTCTCCGGGTGTTTTAAGGTTATTTTTATGAACCCTAGTAAAAATACCACTTTTTTAATGCTACAGACAGTGTATTTTTTCATATTTTGAAATCGCAGAGCGGGCCCTTGTGTGTCAACACTTCACTAGCCATTCAGCAGGGTATTTCGCAGGGAAGGCAACCCAGAATTCCCGGGATGTGAATTTAGGGTAAGGATGACTCAACCGGCTGTGGACTGTGGGGAAACACAAACACCTGGAGTGTGACGATGTCCCCACGCTTGCCCTTGAGGGAAAGGTGCCTGTTTGGTGCTTGGGTTCATGAAGATTTCATATTCTCTGAGAAGGCGTGCTGGCCTCTGCAGCCGGGGGAGGAGACAGGACAGATCTTGGACAGCAGTTGGCAGATATTTTGCTTTTAAGTTGCCTACTTGCATTGTTGAAGCCCAAGCCCTACCAGTTTTGCAAGTGCCATTCTGTGACAGAGATGCTTCTGAAATGTCTGCCTGTTTTGCACAGTTGGTCTGGAGAAAATAAGTATGTTAGAGGCAGTTTCTAGGCAGTTTCTGTGCTGCCTAGAGAGTCTCTTGGATTTTATTTTATGTTCTGTTTATTTTCCCCTTCTAATTATAATTTGCCCCACATTATAATTTTCTTTGAAGTTTCAAATATTTTTGAAGCTATCAGAAACCTAAACCCAAAATTTGTTCATATTGCAAAGAAATTGTATTTCAGAAAATGCAAAATTACAGAAAACAGAATTTCATATCCTGAAATAATAAGTGTAAGTTTATGAGCACAAAACACACTATAGCTTTCAGCAAGAAAGCACACTAGACAGAGTTCTTTCCCGATTTTTACTTTAAAACTGTGTTTAAAATATTACAGGAAAAGAAGTGGCTTCAATAACTTTGTATAAACATGTATTACCTACAAAAAATACAGTTTAGAGTTTGCCTTTTCATGAGAATATTGGGTTTTAACTAATACCTGTGGCCATTTATGAGTACCAAATAATTAGGGGGTTTTTTGTGTTTCGGTTTGGTTGAAATAGAAAGTTCAAACTGGTTATCTGTAAAATGCCAAGACGTCTTTGCATTTGCACTTTCTTTCCGGGGAAAGA
>NW_010335151.1:24313-29313 GCF_000700745.2 Antrostomus carolinensis
GCCAGATCCCTGGTTGATGCGTTTTCGCAGCCCAGGGTGGTGGTCCTTACCCCGGGTCAGCGTCCAGCTCCTGCCAGGCTGGAGCAGAAAGCTGCAGACTCTTGCACAGACCCAAGAGGCCGTTTTGGGTGGGCTCTGCAACCCTCCAGCAGCACAGTCATCAGCTGCCACTCACCTTAATCATGTCAGCAGGGTGGAAAGCATGCCTGCTTTCTCTAACATTTATCTCTCTCTTTCCCATCTGCCTCCCCAGAAAATAAAATAAAAGGTGCTTTTAAATTAAGGGTTAACGACTGATTACATCTTGACCAGAAATTTCATTTTTATGTATTTCTGGAAGCAGTCAGGGACTGGGGGGAAATAGAAAGCTTGGCTGACTGAACCCAGTTAATTTCCATTTCTCTGATGTTGGGGTTCCAAATAACTTCCTTGAAGTGTTTGTCTTTGAGAAGTGGCGTCCTTCAGAGAGTCCCTGACTTCAATATGCACATTACTGTTATTTAAGGAACTCTTGTGTTTTCTGCAAAAGCAATACCTTTTGACCCTGCCTTTAAATGGGAAAAGGAGAAGAAGAGCAGGGGATGGAAATTAAAAGGGGATGAAGATTAATATATTTTAGTATTTTGAATGTTGAAATCTGTGGTTAGCTAAGCCCTGCGTGCCCAGGAAGCTGTTTGTGCGGTGTGTGACATTTTTCTAGCGCTGTGCCAGCAATCCCAGGACAGGAAGGAGGCTGGAGAGAGCTGCTGCCTCCCATGAAAACTTGTGGGCAGGAGTCGCTCTGTTCTCGAGACAGAAACTGCCATGTGCGTTCCTCCCGTGCCCAACATAGGCCAAAACTGTTGTGATACGTATTTTTTTGATACACAAAAACTGCTGGATCAGTGGTTAATTAAACAGAAAAGAAGATAATCGTGGCAAGATTCGTTGCTGAATCGTCTCCCCGTCGTATACATAACCACACTTCTTTTAAGTAAAAAGATAGAGATGACCTCTTTTTTAAAGCTTACAGATTTGGTAAAAATTTTCACTTCTCTTTCCATTAGTTTGAAAAGGTGAACCTATACACTAATTTAAATAATTTTTACCATTTCAAGCCTTAAACATCTAAATAAGGAAACTAGAATTTTCAAGCTAGAATGAAATTTCCCATGCATTGTAAAAACAGGCTTTTATTTGAGAAAAAAAAAAAATTCTGTGCCCTTTTCTTCAGTAAATTCTGTATATGAATATTCATATTAAAGTTCCTATATTCCTGAAAATTATTTCTCTGAACTTGTTATGACAGTGTTTTTTCTCAGTTTTGTTAGCACCTTAGAGCCAGTTTCAAAATTCCATAGGAAACAAAAAATTATCTGGTCTAACAGACATTTAAAAACGTATAAAAATTATGCTTTCATGTAGGTAACATAAAATGTATTTTGGTGCATTTTTGTATGGCAAAGTGGAAAAAAATTTAAATATCAGTAGAGAGTAAATCTCTGTGAACTCTTTGCACAGATATCCTAAGGAGGACTGGCGTTTTGCTTGTTGAATGTCCACTCAGTAGCTGCTTGTAAATTATGTGCTTTAGTAGTACTGAAACTGTTGCATTTTATCATAGAAATACTTTGCATGTTAAAATGTCATTTAGCAACGGCTGTCTGTGGAGCCCTGCGCTGGCATGTCGCTGCCAGATCTGCTAGTTCATCTTGTCAATGATCCGTGTATTTGGAGCAGCCAGGAACTCAAACTGGTTAGACAGTAACGTTCTCAAGTTATGCTTGATCATGTTAATAATCTACGGATTAGGATTCCCTAAAAGTATTCACTGATTTAATTCTGAGAGGGTCTATCTTGTCAATAATATTAATACATCTCATTAGGTCCTGCCATGTGAATAAAAAAGTTACTATCCCCGTGACAGAATGATCCTGATTTTGATTTTGTATTTTGAAAAATCAAGCACAAAGGGAATTAAAAGGAGCCGAAGGCCCGTATGAAGTGGTGAGTAGTGCAGAGCCATGTGCCATAGAGAGGTTTTACCGCAGTACTGGAGACGTCTCAGAGCAGTGGGTGATTTGCATGGTAGACGCATGTACGCTATAGCACCCACGTATGGCAAAGGAAAAAGTCATCGCTCAGAATTCTTGGCTTCAGGGAAGTGAAGTTAGGTCTTGAGTTTTAACTTATTTTGGAATGTTAATTTTGGATTAAATTAACATCTGACAGAGATAGTCCAGCGGCCGTACGTTAACTACAGCTCTGAAATGGGCACCAGTACTTCACTGGCCCTGGCAGCGCCTCGTGTCACGGCAGACCATGGCCCCGCCGCCTGGACCCGTCCCCTCACCTGTGCCCAAAGCGGGTACACTTTCGCTCCCCGCTTCCTTAGGGTTTCTCTCCGTAGCCCCATCCATGTCTGGCCTGGCCAGGCCCCTCTTGCTGGTCCCTCCGCGGTGCAGACGGTGCGGCAGCAATGGTGCCCGGGCTGTCACGGCAGCGCCATGGGCAGGGGCACGGCAAAGGCTTTGACACTACAGAAACAGGAGGGGGGAAGCACTTACAGGAAGAGGTGCTGGTTTTACAGTAGACCAGGTGATATATTTGCAAGACATGGACGGTCACTGCCTGGGTTCAAAGTTTCTCAGAGTCAGCATCGAGTCCAAAACCTACTTGTCTTTTTTTTTCTTCTTTTTTTTTCTTCTTTTTCTCCCCTCAAACTTGCAGTTTCTCTGGTTGTAGTAATGACTCATCTTGTAGTTAACAGAAAGTGCTTTTGTGTTGTTTCATGACAAAGTTATGTTAATTCTGTTTCTAAGGTGTATTTGTAACTTTCTTCAGTGCTTAAAAAATTGAGCAGTGAGTGCCTGTGCACAAGCATACGCAAACGCTGAAGAGTTTCTGTGGGTGTGTGATAACCCTGAAATACCTGCTGCTTTAAAATTAATTGCACCGGGTTTGCACCTGATATCCAGTTTCTATCTGACTTATTCTGATGGCAGATGAGACCCTGGTTAGATTAATTCTGCTTTTCTCATGATGGTGTGAGGAGGAGAAAGAGAAGGAAAACAATAGCATTGAGGTACTCAAAAGTTGGTTTGAAGAAAACAGTTTCAATCAATGGAGTATTTATGTGATGTCAGAGAGGAGAAATAAGAAATCTTTTCATTCATTTTTACATGATGTAGACTAATCATAAAGTCCAGGGTCATATTAAAGTAAAAACTTTATGGAATTGAGACTCACTTGAAAAAATACGTGTGAGAAAAAGACATGGAAAAGCTTTTGTGTGTTAATGGCTTTATATGGCCTATCAGACATTTCTTCAAGGGCATATTCTGGATGAATGTCACTGGTTATAAAGCTAGGTAAAAATAACTGTGGTATTACTGAATATATATGATGCTCTTAAATGGAGAATACATTAAAAAATTATGAGGAAACTGATAAACATTAACATGCTGTGAGTTTCACTAGGGTAGCTCACTTCAGCAGCACATACACTAAAAAGAAACCCAGCTCTGTCCCAGCTAAAGACCAGGACACATGCACAGTTAACACAGTTAACAGTTAACATAAGGAAACTGTTTCTGTAAAATTGTCCATCAGTAAAGGCTGCTGCAGATTGAAGCCTAGCTGCTAGGAAATTTAAAGAGAAAAGCTTGAATTATTGTTTATTTAGAAAGTACCCCAGCAAAAACACACTCTGGCAAACTGATGCACCACTCCGTTGGCCTCTCATCTCCTCCACCAGCACTGTATTTTTTTCTGTGTTTACTTCAATTTTAGCTCTGATCAGAAATCACCTCAAAGTAAATATCTGTTAAGAATGGTCCCCAAAGAAAGTTATTTCAAATGTGGTACTTCCTTCTTTTGCATCTGATGGTGAAAGGTGATTAGTAGATGACATAAAGCTTAAAATAAAGAGACAAAGACAGAGAAAGGAAGCTGTAAATCATCTAGAATGACAGTAAAAATTAAAACCTTGGGGTTTGTTGGTCTCCCCAGTGTATTAGCTAATAAATATAACCGTGCTTTAGTTCTGTTCATCTTCTGATTTTACAGGCTTTGCAAATGTTTGTGTTCAGATTAATGTATAAATGTATGTGTAAGTATGCACACACTGAGTGTGCGTATAGTGCCCGCCCACGCACGCTCCCTGCGCGCGTATGCCTGGGCGCGTATGTAACGACGTTTGGCGAGTCTCCTAATAAACATTCAAATAAAATATACGTGTCCCCACGCACGAGTCTCCTCCTCCTCCTCCTCCTCCCCTGCCTCTTCCCCGCGTGCCCACCTCCCCCACCCCACTTCAAAGCTTGTGGTCCTTTTTCCATCCTTGTACTAAAAGGTTTCTTTGTAAGCCAGGCCATTTGTCCATCATTGTTTGGGGTCCAAACAGTGGTAAAATACCCTGTCACCGATCCAGAGTGCTGTGAATGGCAGCTTCTCTCCGGACAATTGGCGGTGGTGCCGAGAAATATTCCTGAGAGGATTATTTAACCTTTCAATTTAGGGGGCACAAAGCCTGGCTGATTAATGAACTTTCTGATGGGCGCTGATAAGCGGATCTATTTCTTTATTTCCTCTAAAAGTGATTCCTTCTCCTGCCCCATATTACTATAATCTTAAACATAAAATGTGGCAAATAGATTAAAAAACAGCACTAAAGAGTTTATCTGGCTGGCAAACTGAAGGAGCTAAATTAAAATTGGTAATGAAAGCAGTGGCTGAGCCCTGTATATGGTTTTTTAAATGCGCTGTGTATTTTGAAGAGACTTATTCTCCAGCTTGCCTGGTAATGACTGCTTTTGGTGCACAGTCCGGGGCTGGCTTCTGTTATCCCCCCAAAAAAATGAGTTGTGTTATCTGGATGACTGCAGACACATATGCATCCCCCTTTCTCACTGCATGGGCAGACAAGGTCGATAGCATTACAAGGTATTTGTGGCAGTGCTTGTTTCAGTTTTCAGAGCTGCCAGTTTTCAGCCAGATTTGAATTACAAAAGAAGAAGCTG
>NW_010335151.1:34313-46378 GCF_000700745.2 Antrostomus carolinensis
AGATTCATAAAAAAAGGCATTGGAAGATTTCTGTTGTTTCTGCCTATTTTACAAGCAGTGCTGTCATTCTTCTGGAGGCTATGCAGGAGGACACAGCAGCTCTAATGGTAGAAGAGCGTGGTGATACAGATTTAAACAAAAAAGCAATTCCTGCAATGAGCTGTACCAAATAGTACTAATTTCTTTGAAACCTAGGCCACTCTTCTGTGCTCCTTTAGCACCAGAGAGAAGGAAGTGCGTGCAACGCCGAGAGCAATAAGGTTGCTTTTTTACCCCGCTGCTTTTTAGCCAGAATTCGTGCAGCCCTCGTTTGTACCTGGGCCTGCTTGTGGTAAGCATGGACTCCATGGCAGTTACTTCTCTGTGGGATGAACGTGCTTGCACATGTGGAAAGTAAAGGAATAGACAGCACGTTCACCTATTCACTTAGTAGTGCTAGGTGAGGAAAAGAAAAAGAGCTGCCTGTTGCCCTAAACTCGATGGAGTGTGCCAGATCTTCCTTTGCCCTACGTAGACTCAAAGAGCATCCATGAACCGTAGCACCGTGTCTCCCGCGCCGGGAGCAGAACCAGGTTCCCCATTCCCTTGGTTCTCCCGCAGCACACCCGCTTCCGTTGGGGAGAAGGGTGTAGGCTCGGGAATGCAGCGGGTGAGGGCCCCGTATCTCCATCCGATCTTTGCCATATCGCTTTAAGCAAGACCAGTTCAGCAATATACAAATGTGCGTATCCCAGCTGGTGGATACAATATCTGATGGCCCTGTCCATCCCAGGGGATGGTGGGGCATCTGTGAGAGGGGGAGGAGGGGGCTGGGAGACAAGGAGGAGGGGAGAGAGATAAATCAGCAGCCTATTTTCTTGTATTCAGAGCTGAAATAATGTGGCCAGGTGGAAGAGATACTGGGGATGCCTCTTCACAGCTCATTTGTGATACTCAGGCTAAACCTTGCTCTACAAAATTGCAGTAATATGGACCACTTGCTTCTTTTTCAAACTTAATATTCCAACAGCAAGCAGGAAAAAAATGATTTAAGCATAATAAAATTATATTTATGTAATTTTAATTTATTTTTAATTCAGCCTTCGGAATACTGCTAGACCTAATTCTTGCCTGTGTCCATCTTTCAGACAAGGCCAGGACCAATCAAGGCGGCCAGTTCTCACTCCGAGCGCTCTGCTTTAGCGTACTGCTACAACTGCTCCCGGAAAGGACACTTTGGATATGTAAGTCTCAGCAGCCTCTGCTTCAGTGTTGAGTGTATCCTTGGGGTAGGAATTCATCTCTGCGGTGGTGTGTGGCTGGAGAAAAGAGCTGCGAGAGTCAAGCCAATGCTGTCCGAAGGGCTGTTCTAAGGAAATGTTTGTGACTTCGCAGCACTGGGGCAGTCAGTGCGGGCCAGTGCATAAAGTGATCTCACCCCTCTCTTTGAAAGATACGGAGGAAAAGAAAAGTTACTTTCTCTTCTTGGCAGGTTTATTGTTTTGTTTTTTAAATCCTAAATCAAAATGAGACTGCGTGGGAGAGATAATATTCACTGGAAAACAGACAGTTGCTGAACAGAGCTTTTATTTTTTTTCTTTCTTCCTTTTTTTTTTTCTTGTGGCTCATGGGATGAAACATTAGTGCCTTACTGCCATGTTCAACATCATTTAAGGTTTTTCATCACAATCAGCCCAACAAATTGAATGTCCATTTTAGCAATTTTACATTTCTACCTGCTTTTGATGATCCCTGTTTGTAGTTTCTTAGTTTAATTCAACATCTGAGTTAAGTTTAGCATCATCCTTCTGTAAGGTCCACAGCCTGGGGAAGGAGGACATCACGAGCCTTAAGTGGCTTCAGTGAAAAGTGGAGATGTGCTACGTCTTCCAGGACTGCTTGCTGATGTTTATCACCTTTTTCAGCCCTTTGTCATGACAAGTGCAGCTCTGTACCTGCAAATATCAACACCAAACAAATATTAGTTCTTTTCCTTTATGGAATAAGTCCAGGAGACACAAGTATTCTAGAAAATGAATGTTACTCATGGGTTGGATGGGTTAAGTTTATAGTTTCCTATGGCTTAGAAATAGCAAATTCCTTCCTTCTCTCCTGTGTTCTCTGTGTGTCGACTCCTACAACTGCTGATGATATATTGTTAAAAGCTTGCTGCTGTTTTCAGTTAAACAGTTCATCCCTGTGGGGAATAGTGGGACAGGTAGGGCAGGTTTTCTGGGACCTTCTCATGCAGAGCTGAAAGATAAACAGAAGGTTTTTCATGCTGAGCTGTCTTTGGAGGGAAGGGAAGATTTTCCTCTTTGAGTGGCGCATTGCAGCCATCCAGGAGTGCTCCTGCCTGCACAGCCAGGTTGGAAGGGGCAGGAAATAAGCAGCTGTTGCAGTCCAAGCGTAGGAAGAGACAAGCGTGTGCCAGCAGCCTGGTGTCACCCCTGGCACAGCAGGACTACAGGCACTGCCTTGGCTGTGGTACAGGAGTCCAGATCCTTGGCTTCACCTGCAAGACATCTGCTCAAGACATAGATACACATCTAGAAGCAGTGTGAGACCTCAGTGATAGAATCCCAGCCTGGTTTGGGTTGGAAGGGACCTTAAAGCTCCTCCAGTCCCACCCCCCCTGACATCAGCAGGGACACCTTCCACTAGACCAGGTTGCTCAAAGCCTCATCCAGCCTGGCCTTCAACACTTCCAGGGAGGAGCAGCCACAGCTTCTCTGGCCAACCTGGGCCACTGTCTCACCACCCTCTGGGTGAAAAATTTCCTCTAATATCTGACCTAAATCTCCCCTCTCTTAGTTTAAAACCATTTCCCCTAGTCCTGTCATGTGCAAACTAGGTATTCTGCCTGTTGTTTGGGACTAGAGCTGATAAAACCTACAAAAACAGCCCTGAAACTGATCCTGCTAAACAAAACCAGAATAAAGCCCCTGGCAGTAATACAGACACTAAAATGAGCATGTATGATAAAAACTGAAGTGAGAGGATTGAAGAAGGAGTGAGACTGATTGCTGCCAAGGGATAAGGAACATTTTACTAAACTGTAAAAAAATGGTATTTGAAGAAGGCAGCCACACATGGGTACAAATAAGGCTGCTGTAGAAATAATTAGTAAATATGTGGGAGGAGCTGATAGTAATTACTTGGATAGAAAATAATAGGAACTGTATAAAATCTGAAAGGGAATAAAGTGACTCAAGGACAACATTTTATGGCTACCAAAGTTAAAGAAAGTAAGATAGTATTTTTACTGACATATGAGGAGCAGAAATAGCCTGAACAATGACTGAATGAAAATGGAGAAGGCAGTAACACCGATGGGCAGAAATAGCAGCTCTTCCTATATGCACACATAAAAACATCCAGAACACACACTGGATTATGTCATGTTAACTGATAAATCACTAAACCTTCTGTCCAAGAACAGCTGAGGAAATTGGAGGGGCGGCCTGTGTGTGCATTGGTACAGCAACCAGCTGGACAGGCAACGGTCTGAGATTCGCAGCTCTCACTGGCTCGGAAAACTGAGGTCATAACCAGTGCTGAGTTAATGCAGTGAGCAGCTCTGGCAGACCTTGAAGGATCTGCCTATAATTTAAGGGAGGAAAAAAGTGGTTTTTTTGTTGGGTTTTTTTTATATATATAAACATTTTTAAGAAGGTAAAAATTACTTGTGATGACAAGCATCTCTTCACATTTTTCCCATTTCTGTACCTCGGGAAACCCTGCTCCGTGGTCTTTTTTGAGCAGTTAAAGCAGAGGAATAACAAACTGACCCAGAAGAAGAGGCTGGGGTTGGTTTTGTGTAGATGCACCATAATCAGTGCTTCCCACTGCAGTCCGTTTCCTTTCGTGTTACCATTTAACCTAATTTAGGAACACCTGAAATTCTTCTTCTTTCCTCAAGGTTTAGGGAGACGTTTCCCAAAAATAGAGACAAGAGCAAAAGGTTTACTCGATACCAGAGTTAACTGTGCAGTCCCAGTAAAGAGGTCATTGCAGATCACTTGTTGTTTGTAGAAGTGGAAATGGTTAAGACATAAACTGTCAGAAGTTCCAACACCTGGCACTTATGTTTCCTGAGTTTGCTGTATTGTTTATTAGGATAGTCATGTTTTTATGTAAACTAAGGATTTAATAAGGACAAGAAATCTTATTTCCTTTAGTAGACTTCACATCATCATTCATTTCATAGCAGTCCACACATCTAAAACATTGTCTCTTATGGTCCACAAAGACGTGCTCATTTTAAGGGGCATTCCCGTAGGAGGGTTAAGAGGGAGGGCACATTAATGAGGGACATACCCTGCATATTATTCAGGCTGCAGCAAGTTCTCAAGGCAGCAAGAGTAAGGAGCGGCGCGGTATCTGCAGATGTGCCTTGCATTAACATCCCTGTGTGCCAGTCACACAGAAAATTCCTCCAGCGGGTTCTGCTGCTCTGCTTTCCGTCCTCTGTACGATACCTCCAGCATTGAAGAGTGTCCCAAGAGTATTTGACAGTACACAGTGTATGGCAGCTTACTTTTGAGAAGGAAGGATATAACCAAGTGCCTGTTGGACATTGCTGAGCTGATTTACCAGTGCAGTGGGGATAACGAGGAAGAGAGGAGCACCGATTTGGGTGGCATGTGTGTTTCATTCCCTAAGGCTTCTCTGTCAGCATATTAACAAAAGAAAAATAATGAACGGGCCATGTGTCTGCAGAGCAAGCCCTGGGTTTGATGTGGGGTCTCAAGCAGTGCGTGTCAGAGGTGTCACAGAAAGAGTAATGTGTCTTTGCATACTCCGGTGTAAGGCAAATCTGTGTTGTTTTCAGTAACCTCTTTGGAAATGATTGGGGATAATATTTTCTTCCGTTTATTCCAGATAGGCAGGCAGCTTTGTGCCCTGCCTAAAGGCCACTCTTAGGTTTCACTCATGTGAAACACAGGTATTTGAAGTATCGTTTACCTGTTCTGCTTTTCTCCCTGCTTAAATCTGAGGGAGGTGGATGGAGGACCCGGGAAAGGTGAGAGAGGAGGTTTCTGTTTTCTTCCTGGGGCGATAGCTGGCTGGTCAAGGGGTTCAGTGTGAAATCCTGTCTGTCTTCCTGGATTGGCTTATCTCAGGAGAACAGCTACTGAGAACGTCCTCAGGTGGTGGATGGACTTGCCTGTCCCCTCCTAGGTGCCTTTCAGCCTGATTTCACAGTGGGGTAAGGCTGAGCCCTCAGACTGGGGTATGCTCCAGCTGTGAGCTGCCGCTGCTCGTCCACGCTCCTCCATGTACATGGAGACGAGCCAGTTGTCACACAACCTCGCAGTACCCTTTTGGAGGATGACACAGAGAATAACTTGGTTCTTCATTCAGTTTCAGACAAGCAAAGATCATATAAAAGCTGAGAAATATGAAATATGTCTGAAATGCATCTTTGATACACTCTGCCTTTAAAAAAGAGAGGGTAGGAGGCAAGAAGACACACAGGGAAGGGCGATGCTAGAAGCTGCACAGAGTGGGAGAAATAGCAAACACAGGAAGGAGGGCTGCTTAGCTTCTGGTGGAGACAGCAGGGTGAATGAAAGCTCCTGACGGTTTCTTGAGAATGGCAAGACCCAGAGTTCATTAGATTTGGGCAGTGTCCAAGGAGCAGAAAGATGGCATTGCAAAGCACAGCAGGTGACAAGCAATTTACGAGAAGAAAGCATCAGTTGATATCATGTGGTACCCTGAAAAAAAGACAGAGTCATAGGAAGCATCCCAGTTAGCCTGGATCACAAGACATTGCAAAAACCTTGTGTACAGTGGTGAAAAAATTCACATTCCTGAATCAAGTGTTGGGGAAATAGGCTGACATACATGTGATGCAAGAGCCAGCCCCTTCCCCACCACAGCCGACTGCTCAGGACTCTCTTCCTCTTCCCTGCGGATCTGATGTGTTTGCACAGCAGAGTGTCCTGCAGGATTTGTGTTTCTTTTGTATCAGTGATAAAATTGCCTGCAGTCAGACACAGCGTTCTGGCTGCAGATGGGCTGTGTGGGAAGGATGCTGCCCCAGTTCCTCATCGCTGTTGCCTCCTTCCCTCTGCCCCACCGCACCCTTTGGGTCAGCCACATTTCTGCACATGCTTTCACCCCAAATGATCCAGGTTAACAAAGGTCTCCTGCCATTAGGAGTGTGTGTCCTTTGAGGAGACCAGGCACATGGTTGTGCTGGAAGACCGGAGAGGGCAGTGAGAAGCAGCAAAAGCAGGTGGTGGGGGGACCTGTCCCAGCCCAAGGACAGCCCTGGTCCCCAGATCCAACAGCTCCCTTTGCAATTTGCCTTGTATTTACCTGGTGCTCACCTGCTCCCTGTCCTCTGCTTCTGTCAGTGCTACAGATGTGGAATAATTGCGGGAAGATACAGGATTCCTCCCTTTTGCTGTGAGAGGACTGCAGCTTGACTGATTTAATGCATGTTTTTCTGTGTGCACAGGAAGGATTATTGGATAGCAATGAAATTGCCAGTGTTTAAAGATTTGCTGGCCACATCCTGCAGAGGTACAGAACAGCACGTGCAGAATCCGACTCATTTCCCTTCCAGGAAAATTGCAACTTAGACACATCTAGTGACTTGAAATGTGTTTTTGCAGGAGTGCTCAGAAAAGCGGATGCATGGGAGCATGTGTCCTACTTCTCCCTTTGTCTACTACTACGATGATGAATATGATATCAAAAGAAGAGCGAACAGATTAAAAAGAAAGGTTGCAGGTACAGTATATTTTGGGAGATTCCTCCTGCCTTTATGTTCTTTCAAATACTTTCTTCTGTGCTTGCTGCTTTTAGAAATATTGTGGGATTATCTTCATGGGTTGGGAAAAGCTACAGGGATTTGAACAGGTAGTCTAACAGTAGTAAAAGATTTGTGACTTTATTCATCCGTGTCTATCATGGAAATTTTTTGTGTGAAAGCCACTAGGTGGGTGTTGTCAGATGTTTTAATTCCAAAAAATCCACTGACATTAAAAATGCTATAAACTAGCAGGAAGAAGGTTAAACTGTAATTTGTTAAGTTTCTATTCTGTTGACAGAAGAAAAAGTACTATGAAAAAATCTATCAGAGAGGATAGGTTTTTTTCCTTTACTAATGTCCTACATACATAAGGAAAACTGTGGTGGCTTGGGTACTAGGTTTTTGGTTTTCTGCATGGGTATTGAAATAATGTGCTCTGTTTTACAGAACTACAGGAAGCTGGCCTTCTGCCAGAACAGTCAGAGTCACCATGGCAGGAAGAAAAACATGAGGGGCACAGCCACAAGAAAAAGAGCAAACCTGGGAAAGAACATGGGAAACATAACAAAGATGGCGAGTGCCACAAAAAGATGAAGATGTCCTGGTCAGAGAAACACAGACGAGAGAAAAACAGAAGTGATGTTGAAATCAGCCACAATTTGGAGGAGGACTTCCCTAGAGGGTGTAAAAGGCAGGCATGTAAGGGCAGCAAAATCCGTCACAAGTCCATTTTCCAAGCATTCTCAGGCAGCAAGACTGTATGTGTCCAGGAGCCTCTGGGAGGTGCTAAAAGGAAGAAGAAATGGAAAAAGAAGAAAGATGCTAGTCCTGATATCAATGAGAATTTATTCCTCATAAAACAGAGGAGGAAGAAGTCCAAACAGAAATCCTGGTGATGAGGAAGCAGATAGGTAGCACTGGCATTTACTGGCTCGGGCTCTGCTTTCTCTTTGTTTTTATCCCTCTCTTAGCACACTGAGTTTGAGTCTGTCCCTGAACCTGGATGGGCGTGCCCAGGCAGCAGTCCCACATCCAATGTCCGTCTCTGTTCCCAAAAGGGAGAGCTCGGTCTGTCGTGAGCCGTCCAGGTGACAGACGGGGGACTTAGTGCTCGTGCCTGGAATGGCTGTACTTTTCAGCAGTCCCAGAATAGGCTGCAAGTTTATTTTCTTTGCTTGGGGATATGGTGGGGGGAGAAAGGGGCCATGTGGGTTTGATAGATTTTGTTTGTTCACTGGTGAGATGTTGCTCTGCCTGTCAGAGCAGGATCTGCTGTGAGGGAGCACGATGCCTTTGGAGCTGATGCTGGAGAGACTCTCACATGAGGAGGAGCTGGCACAGAGACCGGGGACCTGCATGTAAAGCATGTTCCCTGTGGCCACTTGGTCCCCTCTGGAGTGCAGCTGGGCACTGTGTCACTTCTGTCCCTCCTGGAAGGTGCTGTGAACTCCTTGCCTTGCACTTTGGGACACAACAGTCTCCCTCCTTGCACTCCAGTGTGGTGTTGTGGATCTATCACCTGCAGTGCCCCAGCTTTTGGTGCTGAGCACAGGTGAGCTCTGCACAAGCCTGTGCCCTGTCTGTGCCGACTTGTCAGCACGGCAGGAGAAAGCATCTGAGAGATGGAACAGAGTTTGCATCTCAAATTAAATATGTCCTTGTTTCCCTTGATGTGGAAGTTGTTTTTGGAGAAAAGATTGCGCAGAGTATGAAAAATGTACTTGATTCTAGACATACTGTGCTACCATTTAATGTTTTTTTAAAGACTGCTATTTTTTTACACTGGAATTAAACAAGTGTATTGTTAAAAGCTTTGTGAGAATAAATGCTTCATCAGAGGAACAACCCAAATAAAACTTTACATGAGGGATATAAAAAAAAGGAGTTTGTTCTCCATTGTCTGGCATTACTACGCATAATTAAAACCAGCGTCTGCTTCTCTTTCCTGAGCTGAAACTACATCACCTCTGGCAATAGATTTTCTGGGTTTGAAAAGGAAATTATCTATGCTGTACTAATTCATTACCTACTCTGTACTATATCACTCCTCTTGCTAAGCAACTGTTAGCAACTAACAGCACTATTTCATAAAGGTGTGTGTCCTCTCTTAATTCTTACTAACAAACAAGTCTTTGACTACAGTTGTGTTTTAAAATTAGACAGTAATTGCAACCTGTGCTAATGCAAGGGTATCTGAGGAAGGGAGATGGGTACTCTAGAAAAAAATCAGGACTATCATTCTGCCAGTAGTATTCCATGCTGGTACTCCCTAAATTCATCAGCTTTTT
This sequence comes from Antrostomus carolinensis, assembly GCF_000700745.2. Classification (NCBI taxonomy): domain Eukaryota; kingdom Metazoa; phylum Chordata; class Aves; order Caprimulgiformes; family Caprimulgidae; genus Antrostomus; species Antrostomus carolinensis. Next base: position 43,350 of record NW_010335151.1, read on the forward strand.
GTTTGGCAAGGTCGCCAGCCAGAACACTGGTGTTTTAGTGACTGCATCGCCTCATCTCAGAGGTGTTTGGAGAAGAGCTACGCGTACATAATACTAATGCCCAGTTTCGCTTAAGGGTGTTCCTGCTGGCAACTGAAGTTTATTTTTCTTTAACTTCATGGATTACTTGATTGAAAAGTTCCTGTCCATATTGAAAAAGTAAATAACTTCTAGCCCTAATTAAAAAAAAAAATCATTCCACTCCTGAAAAGACTTGCCTCTAACATCGAAACTCATCTTTTCTCACGTGTTGTGTTCTACAGGCTTTTTTGCTTTTCGATACCTCGTTGTATTTGAATAAACATCTCCAGTAGTCTTTAGCTGAACCAGCATGTAGACTGGTAGACAGGGAAGGAGAGTTTGTTTAAATTAAATATTGAGATCAACTCCAGCTTTTCTGATGCATCGCTTTGGTCGTGTTTTCATAAGATAAGTAAATCTTCTCTGGGAGCTGAATCCTTCCTTAAAGAGCCACCAAGAGCTCAAGAGACCCTGTTCTTGGTCTCGTGTCCCCTAACACTTCCTTGGACAGAAGTGTTACGATGAAGGGTATTCCCAAAGGGACCAGATTCTGCATCTGGAAGAGGTGGATGGCTGAGACATCAGGAGTTGCCAGTGTCTGGGGGTACATAATAATTCTGTACTTGCTGTACATTCTCAGTGTGCAGGGATGGAAAACCTCTGCCCTCATTAAGGGTGAGGGTGTGACTGCTTTCAGAGGGTGGCATCCTAGAGACTGTTCTACCTCCAGGGACAGCTAAAAAAGCACATAAGGACAAAAATAGGGAATGGACAACACCCCTAACCTGTGCTTAGGCAGATTTTAGGGCATCTTGCCTCCCAGAACCGTTTTCTCCGCTGTTTTTCAAGCTAATATTCAGTAAGTTTGGGGGGGTTTTTTAAGATAAAAATAGCTCCATGAAATTGTGGCCTCATCATTCTCTTCACTGTACAATAATGTGGTAAGGACTGGTCCACACTCTGGAGCATTTTCAGATCCTCCATGTCTCTCGTTTACTAAAGAACAAGAAGAGCAGGTAGTTTTCTGCTTCACTCCCCCACTGCTGCTTTCAACAGTGTCCAAGAGGCCAAGGAGAAAACTGTGAACTGCAACTGCATCTCTGAGCCATCAGTCTGTTTGTGAGGTGTTTTATGGGTGCTGTGTGATGTGCCATAAAAGAAACAAGACAGTCACTCTTAGACGTGAAGACCAGAGGAGCATTATTCTGATGGCCACCAGGGTAGGATGCTCTGGAGAGGTTCCCCATGGGGACCTTCTCAGAGTCTCTGCCTTTAACTGCCCTTGTTCCACCATTCTCATCCTTATTTTCAAAGGAACCTGCAAGGAAGTAAAAAGTGCAATTTACTTCTCCTCCAGACATTATACAATGGCTTTATGTGGTGATGCATTATTGAGCAGCCTAGCCAATGTGAGAGGTGACATCAGTAGAGGGAAAATTATACGTGCTGAAATCACTGACCATGAGAAAGTCTATCAATATTAGTATGGCCGTACTAGTAAGGCTACTGTAGGGAGACTGATGCACCAGCTCAGGGTAGCGGTGTACTCCCTGCGCACAAGTGGTACAGATGCCTTTATGTTGTTTGTGTGCAATGTCAAATGATGGTCAGATGTGGAGCAAGTCAGAATTTTTCCTAACTCTTCCTGTGAAGATAAGGTGCTTGGCCATTGTGGCAGGAATTAAGTCAGCCAGGAGTTCTAAGTGGCTTCTCTGATGCTCAGTGGCTTCAGCCAACAATATTTCACCTTGGACTCTTCTATGGAATTTTTCAAAACCAGTTATACGCTGGTGAGCAAAAGCCCGCCTTGTCTTGGGAAGCTGATGGTGGAACCTGTAGGCAAGGTAACCTACAAAACTGCTTGGGTGAAACTCACAGAGGCCTGGCTGTAGATTGTGGGTTCCATCACTGGCAGTGACTGCTGCAAGCACCAGATGATATGTTTGTGCTGAAATCACCTCTGGCTTTCCCTCTGAGTACTGCAGCCACCCAGACCTGCAGATTTCTATCTAACCTGGCTTTTGCTCTGATACATGTCTGTTGCTTGTGGTTGCAAGACAGCGAGTAAAAGCATGGAGAAAGCAGGGTATTTGGGACCATGGGAAGAGAAAATGATAAAACATTTGGAAGCAGATGTGAGCTGGATGAAGGAACTTCCTCTATCAACCTTGCAGATAAAGGCCAGGATCTGACCGACTGGAGAGCGGTGTTGCAGTGCAGCTCCTAAGCTGAGGACATTGAGGCACTGGAGCATGGCCAGAGAAGAGCAATAAAGTTGGTGAAGTGGCTGGAGAACAAGTGTGATGAGGAGCAGCTGAGGGAACTGGGGTTGTTTAGTCTTAGTTTAGAAGAGGAGGCTGAAGGGAGACCTTGTCACTGTCTACAACTACATAAAAAGAGGTAGTAGCGAGGCAGGTGTGTGTCTTTTCTCCCAGGTAACCAGTGATAGAACAAGAGGCAGTGGCCTTAAGTTGCACCAGGGGAGGTACAGATTGGATGTCAGGAAATACTTTGTCACTGAAAGGGTTCTCAGGCACTGGAACAGGCTGCCCAGGAAGGTGGTTGAGTCCCCATCCTTGGAGGGATTTAAAAGACCCGTAGATGGGGTGCTCAGAGATCTGGTTTAGTAGTGGACAGGTATGGTTGGACTCAATGATCTCAAAGGTCTTTTCCAACCAAGTGATTCTATGATTCTGTGATGATCAGGATGATCTGAGAGCTGGAGCACCTCTCCTATGAGGACAGGCTGAAAGAGTTGGGGCTAGGAAAGCTAAGGCCTCCTTAGAATTAAACCTTGCCAGAGGGGTCAAGGACAACAGAAAGAGATTCTTCAAATACACGGCAGATAAAACTAACACCAGAGGCAATGTGGGCCCGCTGATGAATGAGGTGGGTGCCCTGGTGACAGAAGCTACAGAGAAGGCAGAGTTCCTGAACACCTTCCTTGCCTCTGTCTACTCTGCTGGAAG
>NW_010335152.1:0-6792 GCF_000700745.2 Antrostomus carolinensis
GAAAAGAAGGAGGAGAAGGGGGGAAAAGAAGCAGAAAATCCAATCCACTATGCCCACATCCTGGTGAAGCCTGTTTGTAAAAATCAGTAACAAAGAGATAACATTCAGCATTTTGAAGCTATTCAGCACAGAAGCCTGACTGTACTTTGCATATTTCTTTGGAACAAATTAAATTGTTTTGTCCAAAAAGATCTCACATTTATTCTGCCTAACACACTGATTTTATACCTGGATAAACTGATGCAGGAATACTACTATTGCTTAGGAAAGGTATTGGTCTCACACTGCTGGTCTAATATCCTCTTGACCATAACAGAAGCCTAAAGATCCATAAAAAACCCCTCTGTGACAGTATTTGATCAGCAGAAAAAAAAATGCTTTTGAAAACCAAAAAGAAATCAAGCCCAACATGTGTACTGTTAAAAAAGAGGGAAGGATGGGTGTCCTTTCCCCAAATGGATATTGAAAAATACATCCCTCAGCTTTGCTTTATTGCAACCCTACGTGCTTCCTCTGCTCTCCCAGAGTCTATTTCTCTTCCCCTTAAACTTCTGTAGGGCCTAAGGGTGTAATAACAGCCACTACAAAAATCAAACCCCCACCTCAATTTAAGGACCTCCCAGCCTCTATGGAGAAGACAATCTCTCAGTGAGCTACTAATGATCTGCAGAGCAGAGCCTGCTCAAGCAGCTAAAGCTGGGACTGCTTCACAACCCTGCAATGTCCAACCTCACCTCTCACAGAATCACAGACTGGTGGGAGTTGGAAGGGACCTCAGGAGATCATCCAGTCCAACCCCCCTGACAAGGTCCCTACACCAGGTTGCACAGGAAAGTGTCCAGGTGGGTTTGAACATCTCCAGAGATGGAGACTCCACACCCTCTCTGGGCAGCCTGTCCCAGGGCTCCGGTACCCTCACAGGAGAGAAGTTTTTCCTCATGTTTAAGTGGAACCTCCTGTGTTCCAGGTTGTGCCTATTGCCCCTTGTCCTATGGCTCCACCTGCACCACTGCACTGTACGGCCATGGGAGCAAATACTCCCCACTGTTCCTACCTCTGACATCCCCAACACGGCCACAAGCTAAAGCAAAGCACCCACAGCTCTCCTTCGTGGTGAACACAGCTACAGTGCTGTGGCAGGAGAAGCAGGCTGGCTTTTATCATGGCCCCTTCCTTCCTCAGCTGTAAGCGAGGGCCAACCATGAGGCTGGAAGCAGGGGAACGACATTGAGATGAGATACATGGGAAAGGTGGAGCAGATTTCAGATGTGGAGTTCCTAATTTGCCCTTTTTGCTGGAGCAGGAGTTCACAGCCACAGCTGGTGCTGCTAGCTTCAGTAATTGGCAGTGCTGTAATCAAGTTATTATTTTTGTAATGGTCAGAGTTCTGCTTTTATCCAGGATTATACAAACTGAAGCTTTAGATGGCTCATGCACGCTGACCACTTAAAATCAATTCTCTACAGCAGTCGCTCAGCAGAAGTTGATTTTCCTACCACACAACATGGGAGCAAGATACCCAAAGCAAAAGTATTCATATAATGCAGCCGTGGTATCACAGAAATATCTGTACCCCAGGAGCGTTACCTAAGGCTCAGCAATCATTTGTGTTCTGTATTACAACACGGAATTGCAGCTTTGCTCTCTCCAGCAAGCACTTAATTTATTGCTGGGTGTTGTGAATGGGTAGGGCTAAGAGAAGGGGAAGGGATGAACAAGGAAACCCTCTGTAGATCCTCCCCAGCATAAGTGAGCTAATACCTCAGTGGACTGGACTCACATCCAACCAACACCTTCCAATCTAAACTCACAGGGTTTTATTGTGCAAGGTATTTGGAGAGATATATGTCTTCCAAATTAATCTGGTGACTCTCTGCAGACCATGTATGATATAGTCACATCCACTGACTACCATATTTTTCTTCTACTTACCTTATGCACTGCTGAAATCAAACCAGAAACATCACTCTGGTCATGAGGAAGCTGTTTCAACTCAAATGCCACTCTACCCAAGGGTATTTGTCATGCTGAATTTGTTCTGTGCTTTCTCTCACCTCTGTAAAGACTATTATCAAACTCAGAGTGGGAAAAAGACATTGACCACGTGAGAAGTGGGCTAGTGAAGCACAGCCCCCGTTGCCCACTCAAACTCAAGATGGTTTTGCCCAATTCCTTTTGCCACTTGGCAAATGGCTGCTCAGATCAGAGCACTTCTGGCTGGGCAATGGGATCTGAACACAGACACCTACCAAAGGTATGAGCCAGTTCTGTGTCTTGGCTACCACAGTTGGTTTGTAGGGCTTGATAAATTGATTGTGTTTAATTAAATCTGGACTTCCATATGGTAAACATCACAGCAATCTGGCCTCAACAACTCCCTGCTGCTGGCCCGACTAGCTGCTGGTTTGATATCCACCATGAGGAGGTTCCAGCTCTCATCCCCACGCTCCATGTCCATAACATTTAAAAGGTCAAATACAGGAAATTCCCCCAGCCTGTCTCTGTTATTTTTGCATTTTCTTCCACCTAAATGGAAAATGGGTCATCCAAGGGAAAAGTTACCATAAGCAGCTATTAAATCATGGTTCATTCTTATAGGAAAACGTAGGTTTTTATTCACTATAAGAAACTTCAAAATATTCTTTTTTAATTCAGTATAAATTCAGTTAAATTCTTCTAAGAGAGGGAGAAAAGACATCTGGTCCTTGAAGAACTTGCAAAAAATAATTACAGAGAGATGAAAGGAGCTTCTCTTATCACCTGCTAACTTCCACTTCCCCCTCTTACAAAGGTGTAGGACTTCTCTGCTCAGAAGACCACCCTTGGAAGCTGGTTCATGTAGCCAAACAAGTCAAAACAGCAATAAAATACAAACATGATTATAAAAACAGAAGATACATAAACTTCATAAATATAGTTTTGTTGAAGAAAAATGCTTTACTTTTTCAAATTCTTTTCTATATTTTTTATTTTCTATATTTTTTTTTCCCCAACAATGAAGCTGAGAAGATTTTCACTCGTGGATAACACTTTCAGAGACAGACAGAAGTAAATATAAACTCACCACTTTCAGCTCGGGTACAGATCGGCTTAGTGTCCATTCTTGGCTATTTACAAAGGCATCTGTAAAAGTGGACAACATTCACAAAATCAGTATAATGACATTTAACAGGCTGCCACACAGAATTTCACGCTAAGGCTTTGGGTTCATGAAACCAAAAGTCACACTCAACCTTACAAGACAGACAGTCACAGAATCCCAGAATGGCCTCGATTGGAAAAGCCCTTTAAGATCATCGAGTCCAACCATGAACCCAACACTGACAAGTCCCCGACTAACCCATGTCCCTCAGCACTGTGTCTACACCACTCTTCAATCCCTCCAGGGACGGGGACTCCACCACTGCCCTGGGCAACCCCTTCCAATGCCTCAGAACCCTTGCAGCAAAGAAATTCTTCCTCACATCCCAGCTCAGCTGCCCTGGCCACAACTGGAGCCCATTTCCTCTTGTCCTGTCCCTTGCTCCTTGGTTGAACAGACCCACCCCCACCTCTCTCCACCCTCCTCCAAGGGACTTGCACAGAGCCACAAGGTCTCCCCTCAGCCTCCTTTTCTCCAGGCTCAACACCCCCAGTTCCCTCAGCCACAAGGGAACTCAGCACACTTGTGCTCCAGACCCTTCCCCAGCTCCGTTGCCCTTCTCTGGACACGCTCCAGCACCTCCATGTCCTTCTTGGACTCAGGGGCCCAACACTGAACCCAGCACTTGAGCTGTGGTCTCACCAGTGCCCAGGAGAGGGGAAAGAGAACCTCCCTGGTCCTACTGGCCACACCAGAGCTGATAAGGCCAGGATGCTGTTGGCTTCCTTGGCCAAGGAGCAAGTACAAGCTGTATCACCTCCACTGGCATTAGCAAGCTCAAACTAACTCCAGTCCTTCAGGGTTGTGAAAAGACTCTTCCAGTCTGTACCATGGTTAAACTGCTTCCCATCCACCACAACACATTTCTTCTCTACAAGAAAAGTCTTGGACTGCTCATCATGCTATATGTCAACAACCGTGGTTCACACCATCAGCAGTAATTCCTCCACCCAGGTAAATGGGAATATTTGCCTAATCCAAAAAACACACTATCATATTTAATGTCATCACTGCAGCTATCAGAGTCAGTATAAAATGAAATAAAGACTACTCAGGGTGGAAAGAAGTTGATTTCTGGAAAATCAGTGAGTTACATTCATCATTGGTCCCCATGGAAAGTAACTCACTAGGGCTGCGCCCGGGTCCAACCTCACTGACAATTCTACACACACCAAAAAAAAGAAAAATAAGGCTCCATTTTTTTACTTTTAAAACCATTTATCATTTTGTTCCTTCTGTAAAGGTCTAGTCAACTGCAAGTAAAACAGATAATCATGTTTCTGCTACAAAGCCAAGCAGCATTACTCCAAGCCCTGATTTAACCCTCTCCAGAACCACGCAAACCAGACAACTCTGATGCACACACAGAATGCTCCTCTCAAGCAGATTAGATGCGACTCCACAATAATTACACAGCACTGAAGGAGTCCTGGTGTTACAACCAATTAATTCCCGGTGTTACAGAAATTAACAGGTGAAAAGTTATGCCTGACCACATTGTCTGTAAGCAAGCAAAGGTTTTGCAAGCCATCGCTTCCCCTCTGATACACCAACTGAGAGAGGAAAAATGTTATTTTGTTGTATCTGTTGATCCAGAGAATAAAAAAGCTGGAAGCAATTTACCACCCCAGATGGTATCATACCTCAAGGAACCATCAGCTGCAAGGAAGCTTCCCCACTAAAACCAATCTCAAAGCAAACTTGTACGTTGCATTCATAGAATGGTTAGGATTGGAAGGGACCTTAAAGATCATCTAGTTCCAACCCCCATCGTATCTCTATTCTCCTCTAAATAAATAACTTTTGTTCAATATTATAAAGACACACTAGCCATGAATTTGGAAACCATCTCAATCTTTATTTATCACATCACTTTATATTTCAGCTACAAATAGAAGCTTGTGTGTACTAGGGGGACGTGCGTATTTACATGAAAACTCCTTGGAAAAAATAAGTATTTTGATATAAAACAACCTTGAGCTGCCTCCCACTCACTCCCTGGAAGGAGAAGGAAAACCAAACCCAAAGGCTTAGATTAAGCTGCTCTGAAGACTTGGGTTAACCTTTTGGTATTCCAGCTGCAAGAGAAGGTGTAATGGTCATTAGGCTCCTGTTGCATGACCTGAAAAAGTCCGGTTTGCCCCAAAACCTGTAGTCCCAGGTTTATGGCTATATTGGATGGGGCTGTACAAGCCTCTTGTGTTAGTCAGGACTGCCCAGAAAGCAGCACACAGATCATTTTCCTGATGCTTGTCAATTCTGGATTATCTAGCAAAGATTTAAGAAAGCAAATACTGCTTCTAAGTATTCTTCTTCTTTCTTCTGTGACCATATCAGCATTATCATAGGAGGAAAACTAAGGATTACTAAATATGCTTGGGAAAAGCAAACCATGCATTTTAGAGCTAAATGATTTCAATTAAAAGGTAATAATGACTTGAAGCACTATGAAATGGTGAGAAGGAACAGCACGGTCTTGTTAACACCTCATCCTGAGCTCTACTGTTTAGACTGAAGTAGCAGGCAAGCACTTGTCAATCATCTTCACAGTCTCAGACCAAAATCAGGCTCCAAGCTAAGAAAGGGAAAGATGAGGACAGAGAGGATGGCAAAGGATGAACTGTGCTTTGAGAGCGGGGATGGAGAGAAAAAATGCCTGTCAAGAGCTCTCACAGTCCTCTTCTCCAAAGACATTCCTCCTTTTTAAGCAATTCCATGCAGCTGGAATATATATTTACTGCACTGCTTAGAAACTACTACATCAGCATATAAAAAGGCTGCACCAAGTCAGGCCAAAGATTCAGCCATGGCAGTACCCTCTTCCTACAGCAGAGACCTACAGTAGATGATATCTAATACGAAATATCATCATCCTACAGTAGATGATATCTAATACGAAATATCATCATCCTACAGTAGATGATATCTACTATGAAATATCATCCTACAGTAGATGGCATCTACTATGAAATATCATCCTACAGTAGATGATATCTACTATGAAATATCATCCTACAGTAGATGATATTTCATAAAGAACAGAAGACACTGTCAGAAAAATGGATTTTTCCTGTAGACCCACAGCAAGTGATGTCAGTGACTGCACAAGTCAAAGCTGTCCCTCCATTTAAACAGGCAGAGAGACAGTTTGGATTCACCCAGGGCAGAGATACCTGACCTGAGCAGTCACTGTTGTGTTTTTCTCCACAGCCAGAAGACAATCTCAAAGCCAAGAGCGTGTGAGAACTGAAGCCTCAAACCAGAGGAGTCAAGGAAATCTTTCTGTAGCACTCCAAGCTGAAAATAAACCTGAGATGTGGACAAAGCAGCAGTAATATTTCAATCAGGAACATGGCATAACGACTTGCTCTAGAAGCTTTATGACTAAGGCGCTCAAAAGGGACCACAACTTGGTCTAGATGTTCTCCTACCTTCCTGTGGGAAGGAAGGTTTTCCTTCACAGCATGTAGTGGAAGGTAACAGATCACAACAGTGTGGACACAAGTGCCCAGACTAAGCTGACAAGCAGTGCCTTGGGCTCCTCTCCTGCTGTCAGAGTTGATCACACAACCACCCTTGTGATGGCCCCATTCCAGGTCCCAGAGTTTCCACCACAGCCTCTGGGAAGTCTGTAGACTACCAAAACAGCA
>NW_010335152.1:6823-23037 GCF_000700745.2 Antrostomus carolinensis
AAAATGCCACCTCCAGAAACCTGCTATAGCCTTCAGCGTAGGAGGAATCCTTCCCTAACTTGTCCTGACAGTAAACTACCAATTCTCATAGTTTTACTTCGAACTACTGTTGGTTTAGGAAGCAGTGGAAAACAAGAAGAAATTGTCATTCAACCTAACCATGATACAAAAAAACCTGACCATAAAGAGAAGACAACAAACCAAAGAGCTCCTTTCCACCCAAACCTACTTCTTCAGGGCATCAAGTACAGATTTCCCAAGTGATGTTTCCATAACTTAACACACTTATTATATTGTTCATCACTTGTGGAACAGTAATAAAGACTCACAGTTATTTCAAATGCATGAAAACTTGAAAGTACTGATTTAAGTTATATAATTGTATTTTTAGCTTTTAATCCCTCCCCAGTAAAGACATCAAACAATTTGCATTTATAAATCTGATGCTTTAGATTATCAATTCCCCCCCCCTTCTTTAAACAGAACTCATCAGCCAGCCTATAATTATACCAATCGCCTCTGGATCACAAGAAGATCTCAGCATAACTAAACAAGTATAATCCACGGGAAAAACTTGGAATATCAGATCAAGAAGGACCACTCTGGTTAAGCCTGATTCCATGAAACAGTTTTTGACTAAGTATTAATTACATGTCACTGCATGACAGACCCGAGTTACCCTGCATTCCGCTTCATAACCCTTCAAAACACTTCTTCCTGACACAATTAATCCCAAAACAATACATTTGTATAGTTTGATGAGATGTTTGTATAGCATGATTTGAATTATTGCATTATTCCTTTCTTCATTACTATCTGCAAAAGATGGATAAAGGGATAAAAATTTAATTTGCTATTTTACTTGCAAGACTCAGCAGCAGGAAGAACAAGCCAAGGCCACACAACATGAGGAGGTTTCAGCTGATTTTCAGATTCTCAAGGGTCAAGGAAAACCATCAGCCTCAGGGAAGTATTATGCCTGACTGGCAGGGGTGTACGTGTGTGAAACAAAATGTGAAAACTCTCTATTAATGTCAAAAAGCTGTAATTAAAAAAAAAAAAAAAAAAAAGGAAGCCTTGGATTTTACCACCACAGAAAATTAAAGAGAAAAAAAAAAAAAAAGAAAGGACAAGTGAGCAGATTGCTGCTACCAACTTGGAGAACTGCTAAAAATCTACTCATTAAGCCAAGGGGTAGACTCAGAAGAGTCACAAGAACATGAGAAGCCCTGTAATTTTTATTTTTTTTTTAAAAAAAGGGGAAACAAAACCAACCTTTAAATATTATTTTGTAAGATCTGTACATTCCAAAAGCATAAGTCAGGTAGGAGAGGCAATGAAAGGTAAATATCCAATAAACTAAGAAGCTCAAAGACAAAGCAGAAAGATGATGGCAGTTGCAGAGCAGAAGAGTGATCCAGCCCAAGGGCATGGATTTATTCACCCTGCTTGCTCCTCCCTTCATTAAATTCACCAAGAACCCACACAATGACCTTCCAAAACAGTATCAAGGAGCCTCAATATGGGAAATACATGCATTTTAATTCTGATCCACTATAGGTGAAAGAAATATATTAACTTTAATTTGCCAAGGTGCTGGACTTCTGGATAAAGCTACCCTTTCCTTTTTGTTAAGTACCTGGTTATTGCTACGTACATGTTCGGAGTGTCAAAAATACTTGAGAATATTCAAAATACTATTTTATTGCAAAAATATCCCTACTTAAAAAAAAAAGCTTGACTCAACCTAACTAATTTAAACCAAAATTTCACAATACTTATATCTTCAATTTGCAATTAAATTACAGAAGGTCTTCCACTGGCCTTTTAAAATTAAAAAAAACCCCAACTTGTATTAGACTTTCCTTCCCAGTATAATTTACCTTGGCATGTTTACAAGGAATAATGACAATTAAAAACAGAACATGTCATGAAACAGTATCTGCTCTTTCACAAAAAAAGGTTAATGTACCATCATTTGTATGGACACTGAAGTACCCAGCTAACCAATTTAGTTCTAGTATAAATGCCTCAGAAAAGAATGATTTATTCTAAATTAATCCCAAGACCCATGGAAGTTAAGGTGAAAAGGTCAAATACTTGCAGACAGAAGATGACAAACAAGCTTGGCAATTTGCCCTTAAAAAAAATAATAAAAAATTTATATATATATATGTGTGTGTGTATATATATATATATATAAAGTAACTTACAGCTACAGCATGACTATGAAGCACAGGATGCATCAAACTGCAGCTTTCGAAGCACAAATTGGATAATCCACAAACATATTCCACTAAAAAAACAAAAACCCCACTACCACATGTTGATTTAAACATATGGGAAGAGATTTGCATAATAAATAGAACCACATGGATGAAGTTGATCAATTGGAGTCTTGTTTGCATTCCGACTTTGGAATTCAAGTGAACTCAACCTTCACATCTAACTCCAGACTATACATCTGAAAGGAATGACTTTTGTCAATAATTAATCACAGTTGCATGTCCTGTTAATTTAACTTTTGCATCAATGATCAAAAGCTTCAAACGTGCACGCTGTCAATCATTTATTTTCAAAACGTGCACCGAGATAGTTTAAGTTGCATTTTCTTCACCAAGTTTACTTTTCCATGAAATAACCCTCATTTTTTTTCCCCCCTATTCCTTTTTTCCTTTTCTTTTGTTTTAAATTTCCACCAGGACATTTTGAGTTTCTCAGTTCCATATAGACATCACTACAACAAAGCACAAGCTACAAGATTCTTGGCTATTTTAAAACTTCAGTTTAGTAACTCAGTTCTGGCCAGAGGAGCCTTCTTTATTAGTTCCAATATTAAGGATCAGGTGTACATGTTATTTTGGTTCCACATGAACACCGTGTTTTGGTGAAATCTAGCGATTTGATGGCCATTCTTGGGAAGATCTATGTACTCCAGAGCATAGCACAGCAGCAGACTTACAAGAAGGTCTGACTCCTTCAACATTCTGTGTATAAAATCACTGCTTAGAACAACTTTTCAAATAGAAAACTAAATTTCCTTCTTCAAACCCAGGAACAATCACTAAAACCTAAGTATTAGCAAAACAATGTTATTGAGAGACAACAGGATCAAGGTCAGTTCATCCGTTCATGATTCAGAAGAGTGGAGCGAAGTCAGATGTGAAAACTGGAGAAGTTTCATAGCAAATAAAGAACCAATCTGTTTCATCCCATACTTGATTTTTAAGACTGGAGGCCCTCTGCTAACCTAAACAAACTCCACTCACCACCATGGTTAATAGCAGCAAGGGAGCTCATCAGACCACCGAGTAAATACTTCTAACTGCAGCAGATTAAATTTACACCACCCTCACCATCCTTCGGGTCCACCCTGCTTAAAACAAAAAATCCCCACAAGCCAAAGTCCATCTGTTGATTAATACTTTGGGAAGAACCTCAGCTGCCCCAATAGCATCACAGCATCCACAGCCCACCATCAGCACAGGAGCCTCCGCTTCTGTCCCTGTACCACACCAGTCCTCGCTCCACTAACCTTGTGTTGTCCTTTACTGTCACCAGAGTATCTCACCCTTGACTAGCAATATAATCCAAAGCCTGAGAAGCTCCAAGATTTCTTTGTGTCTGATTGAGATGAAAACCTAATGGCAAACCTGTCCAAAAGGAGGGATGAGCCAAGAGCAGGCAGATATCTCTGCAGTATGACATGAAAAGACTTAAATCTTCCATGATTCTTGGAAAGCTTCTTTGTAAGAGCTTCCCTCAGGCTATCCCAAAGTCCCTTTGCTGGCCTTTTAAATGAGAAAAAGTTATTAAAAAAAAAAAAGCCAAAGGATTTCTCTAGAAGCCCTCAGTAAAAGATCCTTTTCTTTTTGATAAGAGCCCTCAACAACACATAAATGAAGTTAAAGTACCAACAGCTGCATTACAATTACACCCTGATGCCCCCTCAAGAATTTCTGCCTTACAAGCAATATTTAGAGTTATTTCCTGCTTTGAAATAAAAACCTGAGAGCGACCAGGTACAGAAAAAAAAAAATAAAATATTCCTACAAGTTCCCACTTGCCCACAAAGATGCAGATAAAACCATACATCTCTCTTGGAGCTGTACCAAAGGAGCACTTTGAGAACACGTTTCCCAAAGCTCCTGTGCTAATTTTCTCAGCAAAGAGGGAAACGTGGAACTTTGGATACTCCTAAAACACGGATTTTTCAGAGGAGGGATAATCTCTCCACATACATCCTCTCCAACTCAAGTCAAAGCACCAACTCAATTCCAATACACCACAGAAGAAAAATATTCTAACTTGTTTATTTTTAAGCTTTGCATAAAGTATTATTTGGAAGAGTGAGTCATATTCCAAAGGACACTTTTTATATAAAAATTCTCATTTATTTTATGTGGATTCCCCCCTCCCTGGAAGTGTTGAAGGCCAGGCTGGATGAGGCTTTGAGCAACCTGGTCTAGTGGAAGGTGTCCCTGCTGATGGCAGGGGGGTTGGAACTGGATGATCTTTAGGTCCCTTCCAACTCAAACCAGTCTATTATTCTTATACTTGTTTTTAAAAATATCAGCCAGCTTTTGATATGGGTCCTCTCTATAGACAGTTACCAACAATAACTACAAAGCAATAATAAATAAAATTTTTAGAAAACTAACCATATCAATATCAGGAAAAGTTTTTTTCCTCCCTACTCACTCAGTTTGATAGAATTATAGATTATACAGCTTTCCTCTGTACGTCAATTAGAAATGGCGGCTGCAAACTATACACAATTTAATAAAGCAGAATTACAGCATGGTCCTGTCCGCTCCCAGCCCTTTTCTGCTCAGTTTCAGCTGGGAACTCCAGCCAGGCTCTGGGAAGTCACATCCCATCACGCACGACGCCGTATTTACACTTCGTTAACAGGATTAATACACACGCAGCAGCAGAAGTCATGAAAACTGGCACAAAGTAATTCAATTCCAATTCTAAAACAAGAGGGATTTTTGTGAGCTGTCAAGTTTAAAAGACTCCCCCCCCACCCCTCCCAATGTTGTCAGAAAGGATAAAAATCCCAGGAGCTCTTAGAGTTTCCAACATAAATGTTTGATGTTGGTCAGATTTATCGCTGGCAATACCGACTTACTAATTATAGGATGGAAAACTGCTCTAACCTCAGCTTCCTTAAGGCATCAGCCACCTCAGCCAAAACTCATTAGAGCCGCACGTATATTTGACATCTGAAAAACCATTCCCTGTTACTGAGAACCATATTAACTAGATATTTAGGTCAAACCCCCCCAAAAAAATCTATTTTCCAATAGCAACTGGCAGCTACAACAGCGTTATCCCTTGTGCTGCCATGGAAACAAAAGGAGGACCGGTGATGGAAAGAGCTACACAACCTTCACAGCCAACGAGTCAGCTTTTCCTAAAACACACTTTGGGGCTTTTTGGGAATCTAAGAGCACTTCTCAGTCACCACAGCACTTTAGTTTTCTCTTCCATTTTTAAATTATTGAAATTAAAAAGTATTTTGTTGGTGTTAATATTCCCCCTACCCCCCCATCTGTCTTACATCTACAGTTGTGACCTCGTTGAACACACAGCTTTCAGGTGATTTCAAAGTTAATCTCCTTAGCTCCCACAGCTGGAAAAAAAATCCCTGCAAAAGGACTGAGATGATGTATAATGTTAACAAGAATATTCCCCAAACCAGTTTCATGCTTCAAGTTTTCAGTTTTACATCTACCATCATCAAAATATTTGTTTTGCCCTTAAACATAACATAGCTCCAACCAAGACTAGTCATCTTAACCCCCCCCACCCCAAAAAAACAAACCCAAACCAAACCAAAAACAAACAGAGAAGATATTTTTCTTTGCAAACAGCTTACAGGCTAAATAAATGACAGAGAAGATATTTTTCCTTGCAAACAGCTTACAGGCTAAATAAATGACAATCACCAAGAATTATTCCACATTCCCTGTATTTTCAGAGTGGGTCAAGTTCCAGAGCAGACACACAGTTACTTCAAGAAAAATTAAAATCCCACAGATAAAATCAGTTTTCAGACAACTCTGTCATTGGAGAAGAGGAGCACACTTCAAAGAGGGATGTTCTGAGCAAGGATGATCAGGATTACAACTTAATTCCAAGAAAATGCAAGAAATTCCAAGAAAATTCCTTAATACTCGGCAGCAGCCCTCGGAGAAATGTGACATTGAAAAATACCCATCCCAGCTGGTCCCTTTTACAGCAGAGTGATGATGACCACAACTGCTGCTCTCACATTTGACAGAGAAGGGGAATAAAACACATCCTTGGCTTGAGTTGTTTCTACAATGATGTCAGCTGGAGCAATCCTATCAAACACACACGGCTCAAATCTACTGTATTGCTTCATATTCTTGCAACAGAAGCACCAGAAAGCAGCACTGCTCACTCTGGGCAGTCCTCATGCCTCAAATGATGTCTGTGCCCTGCAATGAAATAATTCTGTTTTTTTTCAAGCAATACACAGTATTTCTGTAAGCCTTAAAGCCTCAGAGAATACAGCTAAAGAAGTAACCATAGTAGCACTCGACTCCAGGAAGAAAAAGAAGCCCTGGAGATTAAATGTTTGGTAAATGTCTTATTTTGTTGGGTTTCACTAGAAAGCAGGTCAGTGTCAAAGGTGAGGTGTGTTTTACACTGTCTCCTGTCCCAAGGGAAGGATGGAGCCAGCACAAGAAAGATTATCCCAAACGTCACCACCTGAAAATCGGGCGATAAGATTTCGAGCTGTACCAAG
This sequence comes from Antrostomus carolinensis, assembly GCF_000700745.2. Taxonomy (NCBI): domain Eukaryota; kingdom Metazoa; phylum Chordata; class Aves; order Caprimulgiformes; family Caprimulgidae; genus Antrostomus; species Antrostomus carolinensis. Next base: position 13,605 of record NW_010335152.1, read on the forward strand.
CCATGTTTGAGACATCAAGGGAGTGATGTCCTCCTTCAAAACTGATAAATACCAGCTGTGGAAATACAGGACTAAACCCACATCCAAGCAAAGGTGTCTAAAGTATCCAAAAACAAGACAGTACAAAAAAATCACAGCCTGTGCTGCCGTTCCTGACTACAGGTACAACCAAGGAATTAGCCTTTCTGATTCAAACCTGAATATTAATGAGAAACCTTCCTAAATAAAACCTTCCTAGGACACATCAAAGATGAAGTCGGGCAGCTTATCCAGTTGGCAAAAGAAGAATAAATGTCAAAATACAAATTAAAAAAAGATGAAGTGGGATAAAGAAGAGGAGCAGTCTAAATGAATATTAAAAAGATTCTTCTTTCTGGCTTGCCAAATGAAAGAGTCACAACAAGATTCAAAAAGATGATTGAGATTAACTGCAAAGACTTTTAGCTTTTCAGGTAGGTAAGAAAGGTTATAACTCAAAAACAAAAGAAAAAATAAGAAAGAGGAACTTGGTGACTAGTTGGTAGAGGAGAAAATAGTTATTTTGTAGGTAAAATGGTAACAGTACTCAATAAAAACCAAATATGCAGGGAGTAAGTCAGCCTACTTGGGATTTCCACCACTGGGATTCCATAGAAGAGATGATACTGGGGCAATATCTGAGCTTCACCAAAACCTACGCAGCAGAACATGAAGTAAATAGTGGGAAATGAGCAAAACCACAGTGATCCTCGAGTGAGGCAGGGGGGGAACAAACCAAAAAAAAACCAAACAAGAAAAAAAAAAAAGGTATAGGAGGAAGGAGATAAAGGGACTATCAAGCCACGCTTAAGAAAAAGGTGACAAAAGCACAAGCTCTTAACAGGGGCAAACACCAAAACCCTGAGTAATTCATCTGCCTTCCTACTCATGGTAGGCCCAGGTCAGCAGCAGACGAGAATGGACAAGGTGGTATCACACACCTTGTCCCTGCTCTCCACCAGCTTAGCTCAACACGCAGTTCAGCTTCATGTCCACTTGCAGTCATATAAATATGGCCCTTCATTATTTCATCCATCAGCTAATAGCTGTGCAGCTCTGCTGTAAGGACTGACACTCCCTAGGTCCTACAGGGACTCACAGCTCAATTACCTTTTGAATTACAACAACAGAAAAAAATCGGGGGGGGCTACTTTTTAATCTGCCTCTACTAGTTTCACAAGATGTTTCTTCATCTTTGTTGTAAGAAGAGAAAATCAAGACTGATTCCATCTTCACCCACCTCCTCTCCCACGACGATCCCTCTTGCCTTCCCTTTCCCAGGCCACACCACTTGGCTTAGCTGGATTGGCTCCTGCCTGGGACAAACTTACTGCCTTTCTAATGCACCTTTTTATTCCCCTATACTGATTTCCAGATGTGAGGACCACAATCACTTCCCCAAAGCCTCCAGAGATGGGCACGCTACACCCTTTGAGTGAAGGCATGACAGCTTGCTCTGTTTTCCATCCTTAACACTCTTTGCTTTGAGCTCTGCAGAGCACTTCATTCCTAATTTCCAGAAAGCTCTTACAGATGCCACCATCTCTACCGAGACTTACAGCTCATTCAGAGCTACGACACACAAATTAGAACTGTCCTCTCCCCATTGCCACTCTCTGCACTCATCCACATTAAATTTTATATGCCAATACATCAACCACCAACCATCACAAGGTTTTTCTCCAACTGTGCACAACCAGCTCCTGGTTTTTATTTATTTTACTCCTTTAAACAAACAGTAAATTGTTACCCTACTCCACCCCCTTTCCCAGGGCACTTATCAATATCTAAACCAGAACACGCTGCAGCAGAGATTCCTCCAAGATTTGCTGCTGGGTTTTTTTCCCAAGTGAAAAATCAACTATTTATTCCTATACATTATTTCCTACTTTTAAAAAAAGTTATATACACCAGAGGACTCTCCCTCTTATCTGACAGCAGCTCAGCTCAAGTCTCTAGTGAGAGCAATTCTTTCAGTCATCAAAATGAAGAGATTTCCCTGGTTGTCCCCTGAAGAACTCCAGGAAACATGAGGCATGATTTCCCCCATAAAAGCCAAGCCCACCCTTCCCCAATACATCATTTATCCATCCATCTATAGGGTTTACTCTCAATTTCTCAGCTCGGTGGTTGCATGCTGATTAATGTAGACAAGAAGCAAATTCTAACCCCCCCGTCACACCCATGCAGCCAGGATGAAGTCAATAAGGTTAAATGGGTGTGATCCAGTAGCTCAGCCTGCAAACCAACTCTCCTCTATATGCCTAAAACCTCCTCATCTCAAGTCACCTGCAAGCAAGTGGTGCCAGATATGACCATCAAATGAGCAACGGTGCGATCGAGGATGCTTTCTTCTGCTGCTGCTGCCACCCTGGACCATCTGGTGCAACCACAGCATCCAGGTGCAAAAATATTCAGTATAAAAGTTCAAGCACTTCAAAATTCACTTATGGCCCAACTTCTTCGTTTGTCAACCAAAATCCATGCTCTGGCATCATACCATAATGGATTTAATCTTTTTTTTTTTTTCAGTTCTTCTTTCTTCTACAGAAAACGGGTCCAGCGTGTTTGTACATCTAGAAAAACATTTCCCCCTCTCCGCAAGGGAAATTATGACTTGTTTATGCAACACATTTCTGAAAACATTTTTTAGAACTCGAGTCATGTCTCTGAGATTGCTATGCTGGTTGTCAAAACAGAGCCTTTTCTTCCCTGACTATACCATATGTAACGCTAAGGCCACTTTCCCTAACTTGATATCACCCATGCAAGATTTGGAGATGATTAGTGGAAAAAAATACAAATGAGACACTGTTCTCCAGAGAACAGCACAGCAGGACTAATCTGATGGGTTTTTATATTTATTAGCCCGATGCACATCTAACTTGTTTAAACAAGGCTTTTGTCAAACGTCAAAGAAAATGTTAATGCAATCCAAGGCATGCTCTCAAAGGGAATTAATGCTGAGCTGGAACCAAGGCAAAAGCCTTAGTTACAGCAACGAGGAAACAGTGAAAAGGGGCCCCTTTTTATTTCAATTGCAAATAGATCTGCTAAGGTAGAAAGGTTTATTTCCTAATAGCTGAGATGGAGAACCTAGAGCAGGAAATTGGGGTGGGGACAGGTATTGGAAACACAGGGTTTGTGTCTGTTAGGCAGACTTGGGTGTCCCTAATGTGGTGGGACAAGGAGAGGGTCTTCCCTGAGGGCAGCCCAGGGACAGGTAGGTGCCCTGAGTGCTTTCTCGTGCCTGGAGTGCTCTTCTGTACCCCCCATCTCCTTCCCCGTGACTACACAGGGACACTCAGCTTCAGCAGCGCAGATACTCACCTCGGGTTCTCCCTCAGATCATGGACTGGTTTGGGTTGGAAGGGACCTTAAAGCTCATCTAGTTCCAACCCCCCTGCCAGCAGCAGGGACACCTTCCACTAGACCAGGTTGCTAAAAGCCTCATCCAGCCTGGCCAAGAACACTTCCAGGGAGGAGCAGCCACAGCTTCTCTGGCCAACCTGGGACACTGTCTCACCACCCTCACACCAAACAATTTCTTCCTAATGCCTGATTAGTTTTTATTTTCCTATAATAATGACAGTATCCATTGACTCAATTTTATTACCTTTTTGCCTAAGAGACTGTTAAACCAACAAAACATTAAACCACCATGGAACCAAAGCATCACTAAAAATCTGTGTCTTAGCACACTGCACAGCCGGGAAGGAGACAGGGTCTTGAAGCAGAGAGAAAGCAAAGGGGGGAGTACTCAGGGCTGCCATTATCTTTTGCCTTAAAGCTGTTTACAATATAACAGTTAAAAAAGGTACTATGTGACTAAACACTCCATTAGACAAGCAGCTTCCTTCCCCAGCTTCCTATTTAAAAAGCACCTGCTATTACAGGGCACTTCAGGCACCAAAAAAACCTGTACAAGTAGGAATTATTTATTTTGGAAACTCAAAACATTTGTCAGATGAACTTTAGACTCGGTGACTAACTATAACACAAAACCTCTTTCAACTTCCACTTGCAGATAAAACTGCAATTTCGTATGGAGCTGAAAGCAAACAATCAATCATTGTGACCCCAAGATCTGCAAGCACCCGCTACCACCCCTTTGCCTTCTCCTCCCAGGCAGCCTGTCCCACCTCTCCCAGCGCTCCGGAGCGGCAGCAAGAGTGTCAGGCAAAAAAGATGCTGCAAATCACACACAAACTCATGTTAAATTCAACTTTTTTTCCAAACCTCAACAGTTACTGCAAAGTTTGAGAGGTCCAACGTGTCACACACAGGTCTGGGAGGGGAGACAATGATTACCGGTATGGAGTGTCACCAAGCCACACTCACAACCCATCTTCCCACATCACGTGAAGAATTAGTGTGATACCTCGAATCGCTGGGACCTAAATCAAGGCAGAACCAGACATGCCTCTGAGACTACCATGACATTTTACTGCAAGTAAAAAAATCCAGGCTATACACAAATTATCAATTTACTAACATTTCTCCACTTGAGGTTGGTAAAGCTGAATTTTTAGCTTTGCTAAAACTGGTAGTATTACATTTTTTAAAACACATTCACCCAGGAATAAAACTGTTATCGGTCTTTGCAAACATCTTGCCCCCTGGCTATATTCTCATTTGTGTTTCCTGGGTGAAGCCAGGAAACTCAAGTACATTTTCAGAGCTTCATCAGGTTCCCATCACCTCAGGCATGTACTTGAAACTCCAATGACTGTGCTAGAAATGATATCTTTAAAGAAGCCCATGCACAGTTCAGGAATCAGAAAATAATCTAGCTACACTTAAAAGAGACATATATCTCCTTCCTTACAAACCTCATCTAATGCTTTTCCTACCCAGAATTTTACGACACGCAAGTGAGGCCCATTAATTGAAAAGAGAATTCGGAATAATAATCCATTGTTGGAAAACTCCTCTTGCTGCATCTTCACGCTGCTCTGGCTTGCCCTGTGACACACTCCAGCAACTCCACGTTGTAAACTGACTCCCTGCTAAACCCCTGCATCCAAATACTTCAGAAATCACTCTCTCTTCATATTCTGTTCCCTATTAATGCCATCACCTCCTATTGCCTTTTCATGAGGTGAGAAAAGAAAGCCGGAGGCCAGTTATCCCATCATGGCTTGTATTATTTTTCACCTTTGTATCACCTCCTAAGGTAAACTCAACCACATTAGGGGCTGAAATCCATTAGGAGATATTACTTTGTGTTTGGAAAAACTGACTGCAAGTCAAAAACACGTACAGATCTAAAACGTACTTCAAAGCTAACAAGAAGGGTGTCAGCCTCTACTCCAGGAACACCAACAGCACACAGTCTTAAAATAATTAACACAATCAAGCACAGCTTTAAACCCGTAATAAAGACAATCATTTGGAAGCAGTACAATGAAAAAACCAGCAAGCAAACAGCTACAGTCTACATATCTCAACAAAACCACCCAAAAAGCAGCAGCAAAACACGCTGCGCTAAATATGCACTTCCAGCATCTTGGAAATCATCGGAGGGACCAGCTCTACCCGCTGTGGAAGGCTGTTCTGCTGGAGCCTTCCATGGTCATGGTGACACTCACACGCTGCCACCCCAACCAGACACAGCGTGAGCTTCATCCTCAGGGTGAAAAAAAAAAAAAAAAAAAAGCAATTTCTCCATTTTGTTCCATTTGGGGACTTCCTCTCTGATTCTGCAAAACCCAACTGTGCTATGAAAATCCCCTGGCTTCTCCACATCACTTCTTTCTGGGCCCCTCAGTTCAGGAAGGACAGGGAACTGCTGGAGAGGGTCCAGCACAGAGCCACCAAGATGATGAAGGGAGTGGAGCATCTCCCTGCTGAGGAAAGGCTGAGGGAGCTGGGGCTCTTTAGCTTGGAGAAGAGGAGACTGAGGGGTCACCTCATTAATGTTTATAAATATGTTAAGGGCGAATGTCAGGAGGATGGAGCCAGGCTCTTCTCAGTGATGCCCAATGGTAGGACAAGGGGCAATGGGTGTGAGCTGGAACACAGGAGGTTCTGCTTCAACTTGAGAAGAAACTTCTTTCCAGTGAGGGTGACAGAGCCCTGGGACAGGCTGCCCAGGGAGGGTGTGGAGTCTCCTTCTCTGGAGACATTCAAGACCCGCCTGGACGCCTTCCTGTGTGATCTCATTTAGGTTCCTGCTCTGGCAGGGGGATTGGACTGGATGGTCTTTTGAGGTCCCTTCCAATCCCCAACATTCTGTGATTCTGTGATCACCCTCTATTAGACTGCAGCAGGGTCCCAGGGGAGAGCAAACCAAAGGACAACACAACACACACCAACCAGCCAGATCTCAAATATTTTGACAATCCCGTTCCCAGAGGCAGCAGCCATGAGACTGGGTTTGGCAAATGTACCCGGCTGATGCGTGCCAATTTTTTTTTTGCAGTTAAAACAAATTTGACGATTTCTGTTTGACGTTCCACGGTGCCACCAAAAGCTGTGCTTGTATGAAGAAAGAGGAACTCCAACTGTCTTTAAGATAGCATATACAGAGACAACATGTGGTTAGCACATCAAGTCCGCTACTGATGCAGATCAAAACAATTTCTGGCTCCTCCTCCCCGTTTAAATGGATTTATATTTTCCCAGGCACCAGGATGAGCACACAGCGCACGCTGCAGCTGCTGCCCACAGCTGTAACAGGCCCCATCATAGCTACAGGATTTTGATTTTATTTTATTTTTTTAAGCTACAGTGCATAAAAGTTCACATCTCAAATTGAAAATAAAGCAAACCCCAAAATAAACTTCACTGACTTACTAATTAAAGGGATTCGTTCCTTCAGGAAGGCCAACATAAGCCACTGCTGTGGGGTTAAGAACATATTTTTAGCACTCAGTCCTTCCAACGTTTTGACTGAGACTGAGCAAGCAAGCCAGAGCCTGACTACCCATGTAGCATCTTTAAAAGCTCTATCTAGGAAGTGGATTTTTCACTTGGACTTTATTTAAAATGCCACAGGACATTCACATAAACTAAACCTCAACAATACAGGAATTTCTTCTCCAGCACCAAGGTTTTCATTCCCTGTACAACAAGGCAGTTAAGTGTTTGCAGTTGTTTTCAACCACGTTGCCTTCCCATGCTGGGTCCTGCACGGGCACCCTAAGTGACAAGAAGCTTATTAAGCACGAGTGCATATAAATTATAATCTCAAAAAGTTTTCTGAGTAATAATTTTCCAGCTGGAGATTCAGTGCTTTGATGACAAGCGTGGACTGCAGTGTCACCACACAGCAGCAGCAGGATGCATTAGAAATCCAAGATATACAAACTCCAGCTTCTCCCACCACAGCCTGTGCAGGATTTATCACTTAGCACACAGCATATTGCAAAAGCAATAGTTTTTCTTACCATTTATACCTGAAATATTCTATTCAGAATTAAATTTCTAATGGGGGTTTTTTTGGCGTTGTGGGGGGGGTTGTTTGTTTTGGTTTGGGGTTTTTTTTTGTTTTTTTCTTTTAAGAAATCTAACATGGTATTAAAACTGCACATTTTTAATTGCCACTCCCGTCTTTTCCACTTAATTTATAGAAGCAAGGGGGTTTTTACCATCCTGCAAGTTATGCTGACAATTAATAATACTATTTACAAGATAAAACAAGCCTGAACTCAACAGTGAAAGGCATTGGGGGTAGGAAAGGGTTTCAAACCCAAGGAAATCCAGTATTTCCCAGTTAACTGTCTTCATTTTGTTCTAGGAAATTCTGTTCCCAAAGGTACAGCAAAGTAAAATTTCACCTCCTCATTGAGAGCAAACTGCTGCTGTATTAACTGCAACCCAACATGGTAAGAAAGGCTCAAAGGCATTGCCACCAACAAGCAACTGGACTCCAAGGAAGCCAGACCAGGCTGCTTTATCAATCACTTTTCTGCCATAGGGTTAAATACATGGCTCCAAACTGATCTGTGACACACTGAATGCAGATTGTAGCAGGAGGAATAAAAACCAACCAAAAAAAAAAACCCCACAACCCACCTGTCCTTTTAAAGCTTTAAACTTCCCATATTTCAATAATAAAGGAAATTTTAAAAAGTCAAATTTGAAATCTTGTGCACAAATGACTCTTGAGGATGAGAACAAGTGCCTCAGCCAGCGCACTCCACTGCCACTGCAGTCTTAGAGATCAGCTTTTCTAGGAAGGCAAAAACTTTTATGCTTGGAAACTCAGCCCTAAATGATGCTTCTAAGGTTGTTCCAACCACGTTCCACATTTCTTTCTCCTCGAGAGCACGAGTCACCTAACCCCAAGATTAGTAAAACAGCATCAAGTTGTATCTCACAGAGAACAGAGCTGGAAAAGCAACGTGCCTCCTGCTCGGAATATTTTATTTAGGGAAATCCAAAGTTAGTTTAATTCAGAAGTGTTGAAATGAAGCAGATGGGCTTATATATGCAGGAGAATAATCAGACAAGCCTGTGTCTGTGGTTATAACTGTAAAACTAAGATACTCCCAGTAGTGAAACTTCTCCAATCCACACATTTCTAATGTTCTTCCATGTTTATGGATAAATAAAACATTTTATATCCTAAATACCAACACGAGTCAGCCAAAGAAAACCCAACTCATTTCATAATAGGAGGTTTGGGTGATTCACAACATCTGAAAGACAAATCTCCAGACCATTTAATATAAGGCAGAGGTAAGGCAATATGTGTCAGCTGGCTCCAATTAACACTTCACCTTTATCACTTGCAAAAGTATTTCCTTATGGGCAGAGAACCACCCATTACTCATACCTCTGCTGACTCACAGAAATATTAATCAGCCTTTTAAAAGTGGTGTTCCATCAAGTTTTGCAAATTACTGCCAACTCATGGAGAAAGGGAGACTAGAGTTAAGATTAATAATTCAACAAGATATATCTGGGTATATAACAGAATATCCACTATAAAATAAAATCAGAATTAACAGTCTGAGGAGCTCATACTTATTTATGGTAAAACACAGTTCTTCTAGTCAGTAAAATGCACAGTAAAACCAGCAAAAGAATATGGTTTTCAGATAATCCATATTGTCCACCTCATTTTCTTCTTCGTCAGAAAGTGAGATTAATATCTCATGATAATTTGTTCACCGTATCTGCTTCAGTGCCAGCCTCCAGTGCAAGTGCATAATATTTACATATCATTTGGGACTGGCCAGTTCACTGGGTGTGCAAGTGATCAGGGAACTTAATGAAATAAGAATATCAAATCATGCTGCCCTGTCCTCTGGCAGCAGCTATAGAATCTATATGAAGCTTAAAAAAAAAGGTGAAAAGGCACTTAGCAATTTTATGCAGGATCATCTTGCCAGGCTGCATTACAAAATTCAACACTGAACACAAACTTACTGTTTTTATTAAAAAAAAAAAAAAAAAAAAAAAAAAA